>NC_088225.1:38314748-38357248 GCF_036934945.1 Oncorhynchus masou masou
AACCTATACCATCATCAGTACCATCAACATCACCACCACCACTACCACCACCACTACCATCAACACCACCACCAACACTACCATCACCACCACCAACACTACCATGACCACCACCACCACCATCACCACCATTACCATCAACACCACCATCACAACTACCATCAACACTACCATCACCACCACCACCACCACCACCACCACTACCATCACCACCACTACCATCAACACTACAATCACCGCTACCATCAACACTACCATCACCACTACCATCAACACACCATCACCACAACCATCAACACTATCACCACCACCACCACCACCACCACCACTACCACTACCATCACCACCACTACCATCACCAATACCATCACCACAACCATCAACACTATCACCACCACCACCACCGCCACTACCATCACCACCACTACCATCAACACTACCATCACCACCACCACCACTACCATCACCACTACCATCAACACTACCATCACCACCACCATCACCACAACCATCAACACTACCATCAACACTACCATCACCACTATCACCACCACCACCACCACCACCACTTCCATCACCACCACTACCATCACCATCACAACCACCACCATCACCACCATCACCACAACCTCTACCATCATCGCTACCATCAACATCACCACCACCACTACCATCAACACCACCACCAACACTACCATCACCACTACCATCACCACCACTACCATCACCAACACTACCATGACCACCACCAGCACCACCACTACCATCAACACCACCATCACCACTACCATCACGACCACCACCACAACCAACTCTACCATCACCATTACCACCATCACCACAACCACCACCACTACCATCACCACCACTACCATCAACACCATCACCACCACCATCACCACCACCACCACTACCATCAACACCATCACCACCACTACCATCGACACTACCATCACCACTACCATCACCACCACAACCATCACCACTACCACTATCATCACCACCACTACCATCACCACCACCTCTACCATCATCACTACCATCAACACCACCACCACCACTACCAACTCCACTACCATCAACACCACCACCAACACTACCATCACCACTACCATCTCCACCACCATGACCACCACTACCATCAACACTAACCATCACCACCACCACCATCACCACCATCAACACTAACGCACCACTACCATCAACACTTCCATCACCACCACCACCACAACCAACTCTACCATCACCATCACCACCACCATCACCACCATCACCACCACTACCATCAACACTACAATCACCGCTACCATCAACACTACCATCACCACTACCATCAACACTACCATCAACACCACTACCACTACCATCACCACCACTACCATCACCACTACCATCACCATCACCCCTACCATCAACACTACCATCACCACCACCATCACCACAACCATCAACACTACCATCAACACTAACATCACCATCACCACCACCATCACCACCACTACCATCACCACTACCATCACCATCACCACTACCATCAACACTACCATCACCACTACCATCAACACAACCATCACCACCACTACCACTATCATCACCACCTCTACCGCCACCACCACTACCACTATCATCACCACCTCTACCACCACCAGCACCATCAGCACTACCATCAACACCATCACCACCACTACCATCAACACCACCTCTACCACCACCACTACCATCAACACCATCACCACCATCATCACTACCATCAACACCACCACCACCACTACCATCACCATCACCACCACTACCATCACCACTACCATCAACACTACCATCACCACCACCACTACTACCATCACCACCACTACCATCGACACTACCATCACCACTACCATCAACACTACCATCACCACCACCACCACGACCATCACCACCATCACCATCACCACTACCACTATCATCACCATCACCACCACTACCATCACCATCACTACCATCAACACCACCACCACCACTACCACCACCACTACCATCAACAACACCACCAACACTACCACCATCACCACCACAACCGACTCTAACATCACCATTACCACCATCACCACCACCACCACCACCACCACCACCACCACTACCATCACCACCACTACAATCAACACCATCACCACCACCACCACTACCATCACCACTACCATCAACACTACCATCACCACCACCACCACTACCATCACCACCATCACCACCACTACGATCGACACTACCATCACCACTATCATCACCACCAGCACCACGGCCATCACCACTACCACTATCATCACCACCACTACCATCAACATCACCACCACCACCACCACTACCATCACCACAACCTCTACCATCATCACTACCATCAACACCACCACCACCACTACCACCACCACTACCATCAACAGCACAACCAACACTACCATCACAACTACCATCACCACCACTACAATCAACACTACCATCACCACCACCAACACTACCATCACCACCACCACCACTACCATCAACACCACCACCATCACCACAAACCAGCACCATCACCACCACCACCACCACTACCACCACCATCACCACTACCATTACCACTACCATCAACACTATCATCACCACTTCTACCACCACCACCACCACCACCACCACCACCACTACCACCACCATCACCACCACCACCACTACCACTACCATCACCACCACTACCATCACCACCACCACCACCACCAACACCACCTCTACCACCACCACTACCATCAACACCATCACCACCACTACCATCAACACCACCTCTACCACCACCACCACCACTACCATCAACACCATCACCACCACTACCATCACCACCACTACCATCACCACCATCAACACCACCACCACCATTACCATCACCACCACTACCATCAACACCACCACCACCACCACAACTACCATCACCACCACCACCACCACTACCATCACCACCACCATCAACACTACCATCACCACCACCACCATCACCAACATCACCACCACTACAAACAACACTACCATCACCACTACCATCACCACCACCACCACGACCATCACCACCATCACCATCACCACTACCACTATCAACACCACCACTACCATCACCACCACCACCACCACCACCACCACCACCACCACCACCACCACCACCACCACCACTACCATCACCACCATCAACACTACCATCACCACAACCATCAACACTACCATCACCACAACCATCAACACTACCATCACCACTATCACCACCACCACTACCATCACCACCACTACCATCAACACTACCACCACCACCACCACCACTACCATCACCATCACCCCTACCATCAACACTACCATCACCACCCCCATCACCACAACCATCAACACTACCATCACCACTATCACCACCACTACCATCAACACTACCATCACCACCACCACCACTACCATCACCACCACCACCACCACCACCACTACCATCAACACTACCATCACCACCACCGCCACTACCATCACCATCACCCCTACCATCAACACCACCATCACCACTACCATCAACACTTCCATCACCACCACCACAACCAACTCTACCATCACCACCACCACCACCACTACCGTCACCGCCATCACCACTACCATCAACACTACCACCACCACCACTACCATCAACACTACCATCACCACCACCGCCACTACCATCACCATCACCCCTACCATCAACACCACCATCACCACTACCATCAACACTTCCATCACCACCACCACAACCAACTCTACCATCACCACCACCACCACCACTACCGTCACCGCCATCACCACTACCATCAACACTACCATCACCACTACCACTATCATCACCACCTCTACCGCCACCACCACTATCATCACCACCTCTACCACCACCACCACTATCATCACCACCACCACTATCATCACCACCTCTACCACCACCACCACCACCACCACCACCTCTACCACCACCACCACCACCACCACCTATACCACCAACACCAACACCACCACCACTACCATCACCACCTCTACCACCACCTCTACCACCACCACCACCACCTCTACCACCACCACCACCACCACTACCATCACCACCTCTACCTCCATCACCACTACCACCATCACCATCAACACTACCATCACCAATACCATCAACACTATCATAACCACCTCTACCACCACCACCACCACCACCACCACTACCACTACCAACACCATCACCACCATCACCACAACCATCAACACCACCTCTACCACCACCACCCCAACCATCAACACCACCTCTACCACCACCACCACTACCATCACCACCACCACTACCATCATCACCACCATCAACACCACCACCACTACCATCACCATCACCACTACCATCAACACCACTACCACTACCATCACCATCACCACTACCATCAACACTACCATCACCACTACCATGAACACTACCATCAACACCACTACCATCACCATCACCACTACCATCACCACTACCATGAACACTACCATCAACACCACTACCATCACCATCATCACCATCACCACTACTACTGTCTTCACCACCTCTACCACCACCACCACTACCACTATCATCACCACCTCTACCACCACCACCACCACTATCATCACCACCTCCACCACAACCACCACCACTACTACTATCATCACCACCTCTACCACCACTACCACTATCATCACCACCACTACCATCACCACCACCACCACCACTACCAGAACCACTACCATCAACACTACCATCACCACTACTACTGTCTTCACCTCCTGGTATTCTACCACTGTGTACTCTATTTAGGGCCAAATAGCATTCTAGTTTGTGAATTCTTTCCAATGTGTCAAGTATTTATCTTTTTGTTTTCTCATGATTTGTTTGGGTCTAATTGTGCAGCAGTCCTGTGGCTCTGTAGGGTGTGTTTGTGTTTGTGAACTGAGCCCCAGGACCAACTTGCTTAAGGGACTCTTCTCCAGGTTCATCTCTCAGTAGGTGATGGCTTTGTTATATAAGGTTTGGGAATCACTTCATTTTAGGTGGTTGTGGAATTTAACATATTTTTTCTGGATTTTGATCGTTAGCGGGTATCGGCCTAATTTTGCTCTGCATGCATTATTTGGTATTCTACGTTGTTCACGGAGGATATTTTTGCAGAATTCTGCATGCAGAGTCTCAATTTGGTGTTTGTCCCAATAGGGAAATTCTTGGTTGGTGAGCGGACCCCAGACCTCACAACCATAAAGGGAAATGGGCTTTATGACTGATTCAAGTATTTTTAGCCAGATCCTAATTGGTGTGTTGAATTTTATGTTCCTTTTGATGCATAGAATGCCCTTCTTGCCTTGTCTCTCAGATCGTTCACAGCTTTGTGGAAGTTATCTGTGGCGCTGATGTTTAGGCCAAGGTATGTATAGTGTTTGTGTGCTCTAGGGCAAGTGTCTAGATGGAATTTGTATTTGTGGTCCTGGTAACTGGACCTTTTTTGGAACACCATTGTTTTGGTCTTACTGAGACTTACTGTCAGGGCCCAGGTCTGTCAGAATCTGTGCATAAGATCTGGGTGCTGCTGTAGGCCCTCCTTGGTTGGTGACAGAAGCACCAGATCATCAGCAAACAGTAGACATTATACTTCAGATTCTAGTAGGGTGAGGCCAGGTGCTGCAGGCTGTTCTAGAGCCCGTGTCAATTTGTTGATATATATGTTGAAGAGGGTGGGGCTTAAGCTGCATCCCTGTCTCACCCCATGGCACTGTGGGAAGAAATGTGTGTGTTTTTTGCCAATTTTAACAGCACACTTGTTTTTGTATATGGATTTTATAATGCCGTATGTTTTACCCCCAACACCACTTTCCAACAGTTTGTATAGCAGACCCTCATGCCAAATTGAGTCGAAGGCGTTTTTGAAATCAAAGCATGACTTTACCTTTGTTTTGGTTTGTTTGGTTGTCAATTAGGGTGTGCAGGGTGAATACTTGGTCTGTTGTACGGTAATTTGGTAAAAAGCCAATTCGACATCTGCTCAGTACATTGTTTTCATTGAGGAAATGTACGAGTCTGCTGTTAATGATAATGCAGAGGATTTCCCCAAGGTTACTGTTGACGCATATCCAACGGTAGTTATTGGGGTCTAATTTGTCTCCACTTTTGTGGATTGGGGTGATCAGTCCTTGGTTCCAAATATTGGGGAAGATGCCAGAGCTAAGGATGATGTAAAGAGTTTTAGTATAGCCAATTGGAATTTGTTGTCTGTATATTTGATAATTTCATTGAGGATACCATCAACACCACAGGCCTTTTTAGGTTGGAGGGTTTTTATTTTGTCCTGTTGTTCATTCAATATAATTCGAGAATCCAGTGGGTTCTGGTCGTCTTTAATAGTTGATTCTAAGATTTGTATTTGATCATTTAATTTTTTTTGCTCTTTATTCTTTGTTATAGAGCCAAAAAGATTGAGGAAGTGGTTTGCCCATACATCTACATTTTGGATAGATAATTATTCGTATTGTTGTTTGTTTAGTGTTTTCCAATTTTCCCAGAAGTGGTTAGAGTCTACGGATTCTTCAATTACATTGAGCTGATTTCTGACGTGCTGTTCC
Organism: Oncorhynchus masou masou; assembly: GCF_036934945.1. Taxonomy (NCBI): domain Eukaryota; kingdom Metazoa; phylum Chordata; class Actinopteri; order Salmoniformes; family Salmonidae; genus Oncorhynchus; species Oncorhynchus masou. The sequence goes on from NC_088225.1 coordinate 38,321,361, forward strand.
TTCTTTTTCCGTAGTGTATTTCTGTATTGTTTTAGTGATTCACCATAGTGAAGGTGTAGACTTAGGTTTTCCAGGTCTCTATGTTTTTGGTTGGACAGGAATCTCAATTTCTTTCTTTGATTTTTGCATTCTTCATCAAACCATTTGTCATTGTTGTTCCATTTTCTATAGTTTTCTATTTAATTTTTTTAGATTTGATAGGGAAGCTGAGAGGTCAAATATACTGTTAAGATTTTCTACTGCCAAGTTTAAACTTTCACTATTACAGTGGAACGTTTTACACAGGAAATGTTCTAAAAGGGATTGAATTTGTTGTTGCCTAATTGTTTTTTGGTAGGTTTCCAAACTGCATTCCTTCCATCTAAAGCATTTATTAATGTTACTCAGTTCCGTTGGCTTTGATGCCTCATGATTGAGTATTGCTCTGTTTAGGTAGACTGTGATTTTGCTGTGGTCTGATAGGGGTGTCAGTGGGCTGACTGTGAACGCTCTGAGAGACTCTGGGTTAAGGTCAGTGATAAAGTAGTCTACAGTACTACTGCAAAGAGATGAGCTATAGGTGTACCTACCATAGGAGTCCCCTCGAAGCCTACCATTGACTATGTACATACCCAGCGTGCGACAGAGCTGCAGGAGTTGTGACCCGTTTAACTCTCTCCTCCCCTTATGACTCACTCTCTTATCTCTCTCTCTCCCCTCCCCCAACATTATTATATCAAATCAAATGTTATTTGTCACAAGCTTGGTAAACAACAGGTGTGGACTAACAGTGAAATGTTTACTAATGGGTCCTTCCCAACAAATCAGAGAAAGAACATAGAGAAAAATAGAAAAGTAAAACACAAAATAATAAAATTAATAATAAATACACAACGAGTAACGATAACTTGACTATACACACGGGGTACCAGTACTGAGTCAATTTACAGGGGTACCAGTACTGAGTCAATGTGCAGGGGTACCGGTACTGAGTCAATGTGCAGGGGTACCAGTACTGAGTCAATTTACAGGGGTACCGGTACTGAGTCAATGTGCAGGGGTACCAGTACTGAGTCAATGTGCAGGGGTACCAGTACTGAGTCAATGTGCAGGGGTACCAGTACTGAGTCAATGTGCAGGGGTACCAGTACTGAGTCAATGTGCAGGGGTTCCAGTACTGAGTCAATGTGCAGGGGTACCAGTACTGAGTCAATGTGCAGGAGTACCAGTACTGAGTCAATGTGCAGGGGTACCAGTATTGAGTCAAAGTGCAGGGCTACCAGTACTGAGTCAATGTGCAGGGGTACCAGTATTGAGTCAATGTGCAGGGCTACCAGTACTGAGTCAATTTTGCAAGGGTACCAGTACTGAGTCAATGTGCAGGGGTTCCAGTACTGAGTCAATGTACAGGGGTACCAGTACTGAGTCAATGTGCAGGGCCACCAGTACTGAGTCAATTTTGCAGGGGTACCAGTACTGAGTCAATGTGCAGGGGTACCAGTACTGAGTCAATGTACAGGGGTACCAGTACTGAGTCAATGTGCAGGGCCACCAGTACTGAGTCAATGTGCAGGGGTACCAGTACCGAGTCAATGTGCAGGGCCACCAGTACTGAGTCAATTTTGCAGGGGTACCAGTACTGAGTCAATGTGCAGGGCCTCCAGTACTGAGTCAATTTTGCAGGGGTACCAGTACTGAGTCAATGTACAGGGGTACCAGTACTGAGTCAATGTACAGGGGTACCAGTACTGAGTCAATGTACAGGGGTACCAGTACTGAGTCAATGTACAGGGGTACCACTACCACTACAATAGCTACCCAGGGAAACTATTTAGCTGTCCTATGGATTGGGGGTAGAAGCTGTACAGAGTCCTGTTGGTTGGTACCTGGTACCTCTCGCCGTGCATTAGCAGAGGGAACAGTGACATTATCTCCCTCTCTCTCTCTCTCTCTCTCTCTCTCTCTCTCTCTCTCTTTTCTCTCTCTCTCCCTCAGCTTGTTTACATCAAATAAGTTGTGGATGACAAGCCACTGAGATCACATCAATTTGTTTACAGCTATCAGATTCAGAGGTTAGCGAGCTGCAAGAACGCTGACACACTGTCGTGTGAATCAGACGGGAACAGAGTCCATCCAACCATCTCTCTCTCTCTCTTCTCTCCCACCAGAGTCGATCCAACCATCTCTATCTCTCTCTTCTCTCCCCCAGATTCCATCCAACCATCTCTCTCTCTCTCTCTCCCCCAGAGTCCATCCAACTATCTCTCTCTCTCTCTTCTCTCTCTCTCTCTCTCTCTCTTCTCTCCCCCAGAGTCCATCCAACCATCTCTCTCTCTCTTCTCTCCCACCAGATTCCATCCAACCATCTCTCTCTCTCTCTTCTCTCCCCCAGATTCCATCCAACCATCTCTCTCTCTCTCTTCTCTCCCCCCAGATTCCATCCAACCATCTCTCTCTCTCTTCTCCCCCCTCTCCCCCAGAGTCCATCCAACCATCTCTCTCTCTCTCTTCTCTCCCCCAGAGTCCATCCAAACATCTCTCTCTCTCTCTTCTCTCCCCCAAGAGTCCATCCAACCATCTCTCTCTCTCTATTCTCTCCCCCCAGAGTCCATCCAACAATCTCTCTCTCTCTTCTCTCCCCCAGAGTTCATCCAACCATCTCTCTCTCTTCTCTCCCCCCAGAGTTCATCCAACCATCTCTCTCTCTCTTCTCTCCCCCCAGAGTTCATCCAACCATCTCTCTCTCATCTCTCCCCCAGAGTTCATCCAACCATCTCTCTCTCTTCTATCCCCCAGAGTTCATCCAACCATCTCTCTCTCATCTCTCCCCCCAGATATGAACCGCAACTTAAATACATATTCCAGTAGACACAAAAGAAAGTGCGTCCCTGTGTGTGTGTGTGTGTGTGTGTGTGTGTCTGTGTGTGTGTGTGTGTGTGTGTCTGTGTGTGTCTGTGTGTGTCTGTGTGTGTGTGAGTTGAGTACCTCTCCAGCCAGTGGCTTGTTTCATGCAGCCTTTCAGGCCTTCTGTGACCCAGATTGAAGACAGGATTTCACACATTTAGGATTCTCCTCTATTAAACTCTCTCTTCCTCTCTCTCTGTCTCCTCCCCCTCTTTCTTTCCATCTCTTCCTCCCGCTCTCCTTCTCCCAAAGCCTGTCTTTTTCTGTTCCTCTCTCTCTCTCTCTTTTCAGAGGAAGAACAAAGTGAGGTCTAGGCAGAGGAGTGAAACGGTGTCAGGGAGAGAGAACACAACCCATCTCACCCCCCCTCTTTTCACCCCCTCTCACCACCTACCCCCTCTTTTCATCCCCTCTCACCACCTACCCCCTCTTTTCACCCCCTCTCACCACCTACCCCCTCTTTCACCCCCTCTCACCACCTACCCCCTCTTTTCACCCCCTCTCACCACCTACCCCCTCTTTTCATCCCCTCTCACCACCTACCCCCTCTTTTCACCCCCTCTCACCACCTACCCCCTCTTTTCACCCCCTCTCACCACCTACCCCCTCTTTTCACCCCCTCTCACCACCTACCCCCTCTTTTCACTGTCTCTTCTCTCATTCTTCCTAAATCATCAAAAGGATTTAAAATGCCAGCAGACGTAATGAGGCTGAATGCTGAGAGCTCTCTATTTCTCTCTCCATCTCTCTCCTCCCTCCTTGCTCTCTCTCTCTCTTCTCCCCCTCCCTCCTCCTCCCTCCTCCCCTCCCTCCTCTCTCTCTCCCCCTCCCTCCCCCTCCCTCCTCTCTCTCTCCTCCCCTCCCTCCTCTCTCTCTCCTCCCCTCCCTCTTCTCTCTCTCCATCTCTCTCCTCCCTCCTCGCTCTCTCTCTTCCCTCCTCTCTCTCTCCTCTCCTCCCTCCTTGCTCTCTCTCTTTTCCTCCTCCCCTCCCTCCTCTCTCTCTCCCTCCCTCCTCCCCTCCCTCCTCTCTCTCCCTCCCTCCCTCCTCTCTCTCTCCCCCCCCTCCCTCCCCTCTCTCTACTCTCCTCCCTCCTCCCTCCCTCCTCTCTCTCTCCTCCCCTCCCCCTCTCTCTCTCTCCCTCCCTCATCTCTCTCTGCCTTCATCTCTCCCGTTCTGTCTCCCTCCATCCTTCTCCCCCACTCCTCTCTCTCCCTCCGTCCCTTCCCTCTCTCACTCTTTTCTTCTGTAGTGTTACTCAGTAGAATATGCTAAACAGAATAATTGGGTCATACGTGTGTGTGTGTGTGTGTGTGTGTGTGTGTGTGTGTGTGTGTGTGTGTGGGGGGGGAATGATAAAACACAGTCATTTGTTCCTCTCCTCTTTTAATAGAATGTCTTATACAACCCTGCTCTGTCCCTCTGAGTAGAAGCAGTCAACTGCTGGCTACTGATATCCTATGCACGTGTGTGTGTGTGTTCGTGTGTGTGTTTGTGTGTGTGTGCGTGTGTGTGTGAGTGCGTGCGTGCATGTGTGTGCGTGTGTGTGCGTGCGTGCGTGCGTGTATGTGTGCGTGTGCCTGTCAGTGGTTACAACAGTCACTGTATGAATGGTTAACAACAGCTGTGAAACGACCAGCTAACGTAAACGCAGCACTTTGCTGTCGTAGCAAAAGCGGACTGGAGACGCAAAGGTTTGCTGAGAGGCCATGTAGCCTGGAACCTGAAGACTTGTGCTAGCTTCCTGGTACTGCCTGGGCTTTAGTTCAGCGGGATGACATGACAGGTGTGTGTATGCTAGCTTCCTGGTAATGCCTGGGCTTTAGTTCAGCGGGATGACAGGACAGGTGTGTGTATGCTAGCTTCCTGGTACTGCCTGGGCTTTAGTTCAGCGGGATGACATGACAGGTGTGTGTATGCTAGCTTCCTGGTAATGCCTGGGCTTTAGTTCAGCGGGATGACACGACAGGTGTGTGTATGCTAGCTTCCTGGTAATGCCTGGGCTTTAGTTCAGCGGGATGACACGACAGGTGTGTGTATGCTAGCTTCCTGGTAATGCCTGGGCTTTAGTTCAGCGGGATGACAGGACAGGTGTGCGTATGCTAGCTTCCTGGTACTGCCTGGGCTTTAGTTCAGCGGGATGACATGACAGGTGTGTGTATGCTAGCTTCCTGGTAATGCCTGGGCTTTAGTTCAGCGGGATGACACGACAGGTGTGTGTATGCTAGCTTTCTGGTACTGCCTGGGCTTTAGATCAGCGGGATGACACGACAGGTGTGTGTATGCTAGCTTCCTGGTAATGCCTGGGCTTTAGTTCAGCGGGACGACACGACAGGTGTGTGTATGCTAGCTTCCTGGTACTGCCTGGGCTTTAGTTCAGCGGGATGACATGACAGGTGTGTGTATGCTAGCTTCCTGGTAATGCCTGGGCTTTAGATCAGCGGGATGACACGACAGGTGTGTGTATGCTAGCTTCCTGGTACTGCCTGGGCTTTAGTTCAGCGGGATGACACGTCAGGTGTGTGTATGCTAGCTTCCTGGTACTGCCTGGGCTTTAGTTCAGCGGGATGACACGACAGGTGTGTGTATGCTAGCTTCCTGGTAATGCCTGGGCTTTAGTTCAGCGGGATGACACGACAGGTGTGTGTATGCTAGCTTTCTGGTAATGCCTGGGCTTTAGATCAGCGGGATGACAGGACAGGTGTGTGTATGCTAGCTTTCTGGTAATGCCTGGGCTTTAGATCAGCGGGATGACAGGACAGGTGTGTGTATGCTAGCTTCCTGGTAATGCCTGGGCTTTAGTTCAGCGGGATGACACGACAGGTGTGTGTATGCTAGCTTTCTGGTAATGCCTGGGCTTTAGATCAGCGGGATGACAGGACAGGTGTGTGTATGCTCGCGCCCTGCTTTGGGGAAAATCAAAATAATCTGACATATGCTCAGTGTCAGCGATGGTAACTAAGCAACACGCTTGTCACTCTTTGCGATGTCACTTCCTTTACAGTCAAAAACCTCTCAGAGAGAGAAAACCCCCTTAAAGAACGCTTTAGGGGACGGGGGACAGGGACAGGAGGCGTGGGGAGGGTGTGTGTGCATCGCAGTAACCTGAGTTAAACATTAATTAAACTGGATGGGCCAGGTTACAACCTCACAGCTCATAATGCTGACCATAATCTAAGATATCGCACACTTTCTCCTTCTCTCTCTCGCTCTGTTTGTTTTCTGCTTCCAAAGAGAGAGGGAATAGGTAGGTGATGATTGAACTGCATCAGTCCTTGTCTCTCTCACCCTTCTCATATCTCCCCCTCTCTCTCTCTCTCTCTCCTCTCAATTCAATTCAATTCAATTCAAGGGCTTTATTGGCATGGGTAACATGTGTTAACATTGCCAAAGCAAGTAATGTAGATAATATATAAAGTGAAATAAACAATAAAAATTAACAGTAGACATCACACATACAGAAGTTTCAAAACAATAAAGACATTACAAATGTCATATTATATATATATATATATATATATATATATATATATATATATATATATATATATATATATATATATAGTGTTTTTACAATGTACAAATGGTTAAGGACACAGGATAAAATAAATAAGCATAGATATGGGTTGTATTTACAATGGTGCGTGTTCTTCACTGGTTGCCCTTTTCTCGTGGCAACAGGTCACAAATCTTGCTGCTCTGATGGCACACTGTGGAATTTCACCCAGTAGATATGGGAGTTTTTCAAAATTGGATTTGTTTTTCGAATTCTTTGTGGATCTGTGTAATCTGAGGGAAATATGTCTCTCTAATATGGTCATAAATTGGGCAGGAGGTTAGGAAGTGCAGCTCAGTTTCCACCTCATTTTGTGGGCAGTGAGCACATAGCCTGTCTTCTCTTGAGAGCCAACATAGCCTGTCTTCTCTTGAGAGCCATGTCTGCCTACGGCGGCTTTCTCAATAGCAAGGCTATGCTCGCTGAGTCTGTACATAGTCAAAGCTTTCCTTAATTTTGGGTCAGTCACAGTGGTCAGGTATTCTGCCGCTGTGTACTCTCTGTTAAAGGCCAAATAGCATTCTAGTTTGCTCTGTTTTTTTGTTAATTCTTTCCAATGTGTCAAGTAATTATCTTTTTGTTTTCTCATGATTTGGTTGGGTCTAATTGTGCTGCTGTCATGGGGCTCTGTGGGGTGTGTTTGTGAACAGAGCCCCAGGACCAGCTTGCTTAGGGGACTCTTCTCCAGGTTCATCTCTCTGTAGGTGATGGCTTTGTTGTGGAAGGTTTGGGAATCGCTTCCTTTTAGGTGGTTAAAGAATTTAACAGCTCTTTTCTGGATGTTGATAATTAGTGGGTATCGGCCTAATTCTGCTCTGCATGCATTATTTGGTGTTCTACGTTGTACACGGAGGATATTTTTGCAGAATTCTGCGTGCAGAGTCTCAATTTGGTGTTTGTCCCATTTTGTGAAGTCTTGGTTGGTGAGCGGACCCCAGACCTCACAACCATAAAGGGCAACGGGTTCTATGACTGATTCAAGTATTTTTAGCCAAATCCAAATTGGTGTGTTGAAATTTATGTTCCTTTTGATGGCATAGAATGCCCTTCTTGCCTTGTCTCTCAGATCGTTCACAGCTTTGTGGAAGTTACCTGTGGCGCTGATGTTTAGGCCAAGGTATGTATAGTTTTTTGTGTGCTCTATGGCAACAGTGTCTAGATGGAATTTGTATTTGTGGTCCTGGTGACTGGACCTTTTTTGGAACACCATTATTTTGGTCTTACTGAGATTTACTGTCAGGGCCCAGGTCTGACAGAATCTCTCTCTCTCTCTCTCTCTCTCTCTCTCTCTCTCTCTCTCTCTCTCTCTCTCTCTCTCTCTCTCTCTCTCTCTCTCTCTCTCTCTCTCTCTCTCTCTCTCTCTCTCTCTCTCTCTCTCTCTCTCTCTCTCTCTCTCTCTCTCTCTCTCTCTCTCTCTCTCTCTCTCTCTCTCTCTCTCTCCTCTCTCTCTCTCTCTCTCTCTCTCTCTCTCTCTCCACTCTCACCCTTCTCATATCTCTATCTCTGTCTACCTCTCTCTCTCTCTCCACTCTCCTCCCTCTCTCAACCTTCTCATATCTCCCTCTCTCATATCTCCCCCTTTGTCTACCTCTCTCTCTCTCATATATTCCTCTCTGTCTACCTCTCTCTCTCTCTCTCTCATATCTACCTCTCTGTCTACCTCTCTCATATATCCTATCTGTCTACCTCTCTCTCTCATATCTCCTCTCATATCTACCTCTCTCTCTCTCATATCTCTGTCTACCTCTCTCTCTTATCTCTCTCTCTCTCTCTCATATCTCCCTCTCTGTCTAACTCTCTCTCTCATCTACCTCTCTGTATACCTCTGTCATATCTCCCTCCCTCTCCTCTCTGTCTACCTCTCTCGTATCTTCCTCACCCTTCCTCACCCTCATATCTTCCTCACATTTCCCATGTCTCTCTCTCTCTCTCTTTCACCCTTCCCATGTCTCTCCCTCTCTCTCACACTTACCATGTCTCTCTCCCTCCCTCTCTCCCTCTCTCTCTCTCTCCCTCTCTCTCCCCCTCTCTTTCTCTCTCTCTCTCTCTCTCTCTCTCTCTCTCTCTCACCCTTCTAAAATGCCATATATGTCTACCTCTCTCTCTCTTTCCTCTCTCTCTTAGCAGAATATTAATGCATCCAGATATTGTTGTCATCCAGCTCGTCTAATTAAATATGCACGAGTGTTAATGAGACAGTGGACTCCTCCCCATTCCCAGATTGCCCTAGTTACAGGAAGGAACACACTATGAAAAAACAACTGGAGCAATCACCACAAACCCGCTGTAGAACACGGAAAACATAAGAATACACAATACGACACCATACAACCCCTACCTACAACACCGACACCAGACTAATATACACCCTACAACCCCTACCTACAACAACGACACCAGACTAATATACACCCTACAACCCCTACCAACACCACCGACACCAGACTAATATACACCCTACAACCCCTACCTACACCACCGACACCAGACTAATATACACCCTACAACCCCTACCTACACCACCGACACCAGACTAATATACACCATACAACCCCTACCTACACCACCGACACCAGACTAATATACACCCTACAACCCCTACCTACACCACCGACACCAGATTAATATACACCCTACAACTACTACCAACACCACCGACACCAGACTAATATCCACCCTACAACCCCTACCTACACCAGACTAATATACACCCTACAACCCCTACCTACACCACCGACACCAGACTAATATACACCCTACAACCCCTACCTACACCACCGACACCAGATTAATATACACCCTACAACTACTACCAACACCACCGACACCAGACTAATATCCACCCTACAACCCCTACCTACAACAGACTAATATACACCCTACAACCCCTACCTACACCACCGACACCAGACTAATATACACCCTACAACCCCTACCTACACCACCGACACCAGACTAATATACACCCTACAACCCCTACCTACACCACCGACACCAGACTAATATACACCCTACAACCCCTACCGACACCAGACTAATATACACCCTACAACCCCTACCAACACCAGACTAATATACACCACACAACCCCTACTAACACCAGACTAATATACACCCTACAACCCTTACCTACACGACCGACACCAGACTAATATACACCCTACAACCCCTACCAACACCAGACTAATATACACCCTACAACCCCTACCTACACCACCGACACCAGACTAATATACACCCTACAACCCCTACCTACACCAGACTAATATACACCCTACAACCCCTACCTACACCACCGACACCAGACTAATATACACCCTACAACCCCTACCTACACCACCGACACCAGACTAATATACACCACACAACCCCTACCTACACCAGACTAATAAACAACATACAACCCCTACCAACACCAGACTAATATACACCCTACAACCCCTACCAACACCACCGAACACCAGACTAATATACACCCTACAACCCCTACCAACACCAGACTAATATACACCATACAACCCCTACCAACACTACCAACACCAGACTAATATACACCATAACACCCCTACCAACACCAGACTACTATACACCCTACAACCCCTAACAAACACCAGATAAATATACACCCTACAACCCTTACCAAACACCAGATAAATATACACCCTACAACCCGTACCAACACCAGACTAATATACACCCTACAACCCCTACCAACACCACCGAACACCAGACTAATATACACCCTACAACCCCTAGCAACCCTACCGAACACCAGACTAATATACACAATACAACCCTTACCAACACCAGACTAATATACACCATACAACCCCTAGCAACCCTACCGCACACCAGACTAATATAAACCATACAACCCCAACCTACACCAGACTAAAATACACCCTACAACCCCTACCAACACCAGACTAATATACACCACACAACCCCTACCAACACCAGACTAATATACACCCTAAAGCCCCTAGCAACACCAGACTAATATACACCCTACAACCACTACCAACACCAGACTAATATACACCCTACAACCCCTACCAACACCATACTAATATACACCCTACAACCACTACCAACACCAGACTAATATACACCCTACAACCAATACCAGACTAATATACACCATACAACCCCTACCAACACCAGACTAATATACACCCTACATCCCCTAGCAACCCTACACACACCAGACTAATATACAACATACAACCCCTACCAACACTTCCAACACCAGACTAATATACACCATAACACGCCTATCAACACCAGACTAATATACACCCTACAACCTCTACTAACACCAGACTAATATACACCCTACAACCCCTACCAACACCAGACTAATATACACCATACAACCCCTACCAACACCAGACTAATATACACCCTACAACCCCTAGCAACCCTACACACACCAGACTAATATACACCATACAACCCCTACCAACACTACCAACACCAGACTAATATACACCATAACACCCCTACCAACACCAGACTAATATACACCCTACAACCCCTAACAAACACCAGATAAATATACACCCTACAACCCTTACCAAACACCAGATAAATATACACCCTACAACCCGTACCAACACCAGACTAATATACACCCTACAACCCCTACCAACACCACCGAACACCAGACTAATATACACCCTACAACCCCTAGCAACCCTACCGAACACCAGACGAATATACACAATACAACCCCTACCAACACCAGACTAATATACACCATACAACCCCTAGCAACCCTACCGCACACCAGACTAATATAAACCATACAACCCCAACCTACACCAAAATAAAATACACCCTACAACCCCTACCAACACCAGACTAATATACAACACACAACCCCTACCAACACCAGAATAATATACACCCTACAAACCCTACCAAACACCAGACTAATATACACCCTACAACCACTACTAACACCGAACTAATATACACCATACAACCCCTACTAAAACCAGACTAATATACACCCTAAAACCCCTAGCAACACCAGACAAATATACACCCTACAACCACTACCAACACCAGACTAATATACACCCTACAACCCCTACCAACACCAGACTAATATACACCCTACAACCCCAACCAACACCAAACTAATATACACCCTACAACCCCTACCTAAACCACCAACACCAGACTAATATACACCCTACAACCCCTACCAACACCAGACTAATATACACCCTACAACCCCTACCAACACCACCGAACACCAGACTAATATACACCCTACCACCCCTAGCAACCCTACCGAACACCAGACGAATATACACAATACAACCCCTACCAACACCAGACTAATATACACCATACAACCCCTAGCAACCCTACCGCACACCAGACTAATATAAACCATACAACCCCAACCTACACCAGACTAAAATACACCCTACAACCCCTACCAACACCAGACTAATATACACCACACAACCCCTACCAACACCAGAATAATATACACCCTACAAACCCTACCAAACACCAGACTAATATACACCCTACAACCACTACTAACACCAGACTAATATACACCATACAACCCCTACTAACACCAGACTAATATACACCCTAAAACCCCTAGCAACACCAGACAAATATACACCCTACAACCACTACCAACACCAGACTAATATACACCCTACAACCCCTACCAACACCAGACTAATATACACCCTACAACCCCAACCAACACCAAACTAATATACACCCTACAACCCCTACCTAAACCACCAACACCAGACTAATATACACCCTACAACCCCTACCAACACCAGACTAATATACACCCTACAACCCCTACCAACACCAGACTAATATACACCCTACAACCCCTAGCAACCCTACCGAACACCAGACGAATATACACAATACAACCCCTACCAACACCAGACTAATATACACCATACAACCCCTAGCAACCCTACCGCACACCAGACTAATATAAACCATACAACCCCAACCTACACCAGACTAAAATACACCCTACAACCCCTACCAACACCAGACTAATATACACCACACAACCCCTACCAACACCAGAATAATATACAACCTACAAACCCTACCAAACACCAGACTAATATACACCCTACAACCACTACTAACACCAGACTAATATACACCATACAACCCCTACTAACACCAGACTAATATACACCCTAAAACCTCTAGCAACACCAGACAAATATACACCCTACAACCACTACCAACACCAGACTAATATACACCCTACAACCCCTACCAACACCAGACTAATATACACCCTACAACCCCAACCAACACCAAACTAATATACACCCTACGACCCCTACCTAAACCACCAACACCAGACTAATATACACCCTACAACCCCTACCAACACCAGACTAATATACACCCTACAACCCCTACCAACACCACCGAACACCAGACTAATATACACCCTACAACCCCTAGCAACCCTACCGAAAACCAGACTAATATACACAATTCAACCCCTACCAACACCAGACTAATATACACCATACAACCCCTAGCAACCCTACCGCACACCAGACTAATATAAACCATACAACCCCAACCTACACCAGACTAAAATACACCCTACAACCCCTACCAACACCAGACTAATATACACCACACAACCCCTACCAACACCTGAATATTATACACCCTACAAACCCTACCAAACACCAGACTAATATACACCCTACAACCACTACTAACACCAGACTAATATACACCATACAACCCCTACTAACACCAGACTAATATACACCCTAAAACCCCTAGCAACACCAGACAAATATACACCCTACAACCACTACCAACACCAGACTAATATACACCCTACAACCCCAACCAACACCAAACTAATATACACCCTACAACCCCTACCTAAACCACCAACACCAGACTAATATACACCCTACAACCCCTACCAACACCAGACTAATATACACCCTACAACCCCTACCAACACCAGACTAATATACACCCTACAACCCCTACCAACACCAGACTAATATACACCATACAACCCCTACCAACACCACCGAACACCAGACTAATATACACCATACAACCCTTACCAACACCAGACTAATATACACCATACAACTACTACCAACACCAAACTAATATACACCATACAACCCCTACCAACACCTGACTAATATACACCATACAACCCCTACCTACACCACCTACACCAGACTAATATACACCATACAACCCCTACCAACACCACCGACACCAGACTAATATACACCCTACAACCCCTACACACACCAGACTAATATACACCCTACAACCCCTACACACACCAGACTAATATACACCATACAACCCCTACCAACACCTGACTAATATACACCATACAACCCCTACCTACACCACCTACACCAGACTAATATACACCATACAACCCCTACCAACACCACCGACACCAGACTAATATACACCCTACAACCCCTACACACACCAGACTAATATACACCCTACAACCCCTACACACACCAGACTAATATACACCCTACAACCCCTACACACACCAGACTAATATACACCATACATGTCACGAATCCCGCTTCCTGAGTCTGTGTTAGCCTGTGTTTCTGTTCTGGAGTGTTTTTCTGGTGTCCTGGAACGCACCCTGTCTGGTTGCCGGGCGAATTAGCTTGTTGGGAGATCAATGTTCACCCGCACCTGTATCCCATCAGTAATCTGCATCCCATCAGTAATCTGCACACCTGTCCTGATCATAACCTCTCCCCTTCAAAAGCTCTGACCTGACATCCATTCCCTGCCGGATCGTTAGCCATGAACAGTATGTCGTGCCATAGTATCAGCCTCAAGTTGGATAGAATTTGTTGTTTTTTACGTATTGCTTGCCTTAATCTTACCTCCGTTTGTTCTGTCTTCAGTTACTCACCCGGATCATTTACCCCATTCCCGCCTGGTCGTCGGAGAATTCCGCTACCCCATTGGATCCACCTATTTACTCCCAACAACTCACCACCGCTGCCCGCTATGCCACCTGGATATATCTACCCATTCACATTCACTTGTCAATAAATACTCACCTTCATCCTACTCTCCTTGTCCTGGTCTGCTTCTGGGTCCAATTCTGGTAAACCCTGACAATACAACCCCTACCAACACCAGACTAATATACACCATAACATCCCTACCAACACCAGACTAATATAAACCCTACAACCCCTAAAAACACCAGACTAATATACACCCTACAACCCCTACCAACACCAGACTAATATACACCCTACAACCCCTACCAACGCCAGACTAATATACACCCTACAACCCCTACCAACGCCAGACAAATATACACCCTACAACCCCTACCAACGCCAGACTAATATACACCCTACAACCCCTACCAACACCAGACTAATATACACCCTACAACCCCTACCAACACCAGACTAATATACACCTTACAACCCCTACCAACACCAGACTAATATACACCCTAAAGCCCCTAGCAACACCAGACTAATATACACCCTACAACCCCTACCAACACCAGACTAATATACACCCTACAACCACTACCAACACCAGACTAATATACACCCTACAACCAATACCATACTAATATACACCATACAACCCCTACCAACACCAGACTAATATACACCCTACAACCCCTAGCAACCCTACACACACCAGACTAATATACAACATACAACCCCTACCAACACTTCCAACACCAGACTAATATACACCCTACAACCCCTACCAACACCAGACTAATATACACCCTACAACCCCTACCAACACCAGACTAATATACACCATACAACCCCTACCAACACCAGACTAATATACACCCTACAACCCCTAGCAACCCTACACACACCAGACTAATATACACCATACAACCCCTACCAACACTACCAACACCAGACTAATATACACCACAACACCCCTACCAACACCAGACTAATATACACCCTACAACCCCTAACAAACACCAGATAAATATACACCCTACAACCCTTACCAAACACCAGATAAATATACACCCTACAACCCGTACCAACACCAGACTAATATACACCACACAACCCCTACCAACACCAGACTAATATACACCACAAAACCCCTACCAACACCAGACTAATATACACCATACAACCCCTACCAACACCAGACTAATATACACCCTACAACCCCTAGCAACCCTACACACACCAGACTAATATACACCATAACACCCCTACCTACACCAGACTAATATACACCCTACAACCCCTACCTACACCAGACTAATATACACCCTACAACACCAGACTAATATACACCATACAACCCCTACCAACACCAGACTAATATACACCATACAACCCCTACCAACACCAGACTAATATACACCCTACAACCCCTAGATATACATGTTCTAGAACTACACCATCTAGAGATATACCATCTAGAGATACACATACTAGAACTACGCCATCTTGAGATACACCATCTAGAGATACACATTCTAGAACTACACCATCGAGAGATACACGTTCTAGAACTACACCATCTAGAGATACACATTCTACTTCTACACCATCTAGAGATATACCATCTAGAGATACACATACTAGAACTTCACCATCTTGAGATACACCATCTAGAGATACACATTCTAGAACTACACCATCTAGAGATACACATTCTCGAACTACACCATTTAGAGATACACATTCTAGAGAAACCCTCACTCACAAATTCCCTCCCTCCCTCCCTCCCTCCCTCCCTCCCTCCCTCCCTCCCTCCCTCCCTCCCTCCCTCCCTCCCTCCCTCCCCTCTCCTATCACGCGTCCATCTCCAGTCATGCGTGTAGGCTGAGTAGAGATTCCCTGTTCTTACACCATGGAGAGGGATGGGGGGAAAAATTGGGCAGATGCAGAGCACAGTAGGACACACGCACCCGCACATACAAACACGAACCCACATGCACAAACACACACACATGCACAAACACACACACACACACACACACACACACACACACACACACACACACACACACACACACACACACACACACACACACACACACACACACACACACACACACACACACACACACACACACACACACACACACTCACCAGACTACATTCTCACTTTATCACCAGCACCACATCCCTTCCCTGTAGAGAACACACCATGTCAGCGAAGGAAAACAGAAACACTTCACACACACACTCTGGTCCCCTGTCAGACCCTGTGTTTACAGTCTATAACCTCAGATCTATAAGGACAGAACACACTCTGGTCCCCCAGTCAGACATCAGTCCTGTGTTTACAGTCTATAACCTCAGATCTATAAGGACAGAACACACTCTGGTCCCCCAGTCAGACATCAGTCCTGTGTTTACAGTCTATAACCTCAGATCTATAAGGACAGAACACACTCTGGTCCCCCAGTCAGACATCAGTCCTGTGTTTACAGTCTATAACCTCAGATCTATAAGGACAGAACACACTCTGGTCCCCCAGTCAGACATCAGTCCTGTGTTTACAGTCTATAACCTCAGATCTATAAGGACAGAACACACTCTGGTCCCCCGTCACACTCGGAACACCCCCTGTACACCTACACAATCTGCCAGAGAGACCAACCTGCCAGAGAGACCAACCTGTCAGAGAGACCAACCGGCCAGAGAGAACAAACTGTCAGAGAGGCCAACCTGCCAGAGGGACCAATCTGCCAGAGGGACCAACCTGCCAGAGAGAACAACCTGCCAGAGAGAACAACCTGCCAGAGAGACCAACCTGCCAGAGAGAACAACCTGCCAGAGAGACCAACCTGCCAGAGAGAACAACCTGCCAGAGAGAACAACCTGCCAGAGAGAACAACCTGCCAGAGGGACCAATCTGCCAGAGGGACCAACCTGCCAGAGAGAACAACCTGCCAGAGAGAACAACCTGCCAGAGAGACCAACCTGCCAGAGAGACCAACCTGCCAGAGGGGCCGACCTGTTAGAGGCCAACCTGCCAGAGAGACCAACCTGCCAGAGAGAACAACCTGCCAGAGAGACCAAACGTCTGTGCCTCCAGGCATATCTAATAAAACTGCTAAAGGATACAGAACACACACCACCACATTATCACCCCACAGAAACAGACACTACCACATTATCACCCCACAGAAACACACACTACCACATTATCACCCCACAGAAACACACACTACCACATTATCACCCCACAGAAACACACACCACCACATTATCACCCCACAGAAACACACACCACCACAGGTATACCACCACATTATCACCCCACAAAAACAGACACTACCACATTATCACCCCACAGAAACAGACACTACCACATTATCACCCCACAGAAACACACACCACCACATTATCACCCCACATAAACACACACCACCACAGGTATACTACCACATTATCACCCCACAGAAACAGACACTACCACATTATCACCCCACAGAAACACACACCACCACATTATCACCCCACATAAACACACACCACCACAGGTATACTACCACATTGTCACCCCACATAAACACACACCACCACAGGTATACTACCACATTATCACACCACAGGTGTATTACAACATTATCACCACCACAGGTGTACAACCACATTATCACCATCACAGGTGTACAACCACATTATCACCATCACAGGTGTACTACCACATTATCACCACCACAGGTGTTGTACTACAACATTCATAAACAACAGTTGTAGACTAAAAATGAAATGGTTACTTACGGGTCCCAACAATTCAGAGAGAAAATAGAGAATGATAAAACTAACATTAAATACGCAACGAGTAACGATAATTTGCGGAATACACACGGGGTACCAGTACTGAGTCAATGTGCAGGGGTACCAGTACTGAGTCAATGTGCAGGGGTACCAGTACTGAGTCAATGTGCAGGGGTACCAGTACTGAGTCAATGTGCAGGGGTACATATAACTAGAAATAAAATAACTGATAGTAAACTGTAGCAGCATCGTGTGTGATGATTGAAACAAGTTAGTGTCAAAAAAGGGGTCAATGCAGATGAACGTGAGCTCTCTCAACCTTTTAACAAAGGAGTTAATTGGAAAACATCATTCTGGATGCTGACTTGAATTAGTTGTCTGATTCATCAGGGGAGCGAGGGGGAGAAATGATGTCACAGTTTAATTAAGGATAATTGTTAAATATACATTTGCAGTCATTTCAAATGTCACACACTCCTGCGTAATTACTCACACCAGCTTATCGTGTCCATCACACATGTATATATTTTGTACATATATTTACATGTACAAAATATATGTACGAAATATATGTACAAAATATATGAATGTGTGATGGACACGATAAGCTGGTGTGAGTAATTACTCAGGGAGTGTGTGACATATGGGTCTATATATATATATATATATATGTATATATATATATATATATATATATATGTATATATGTGTGTATATGTATATCCTGAAAGTGTATTTCGGAAATGTCTTTTAGAGTGTGTATGGGAAATGTGTTTTTTCACATGGTGGAAATTGTCCTTTGCCATTTTCTTCTTTGTGACATTTGTAATGTTTTATTATGTATTACATTTATTACATTTCTAATGATGTATATATGTACATATTTATATATATGTGTATAGACAGTTGAAGTCGGTAGTTTACATACACCTTAGCCAAATACATTTCAAATCTGTTTTTCACCATTTCTGACATTATCAAATCCTAGTAAAAATTCCCTGTTTTATGTCAGTTAGGATCACCACTTTATTTTAAGAATGTGAAATGTCAGAACAATATTTGAGATAATGATTTATTTCAGCTTCAATTTCTTTCATCACATTCCCAGTGGGTCAGAAGTTTACATACACTCAATTTGTTTTTGTAGCATTGCCTTTAAATTGTTTAACTTGGGTCAAACGTTTCGGGAGCCTTCCACAAGCTTCCCACAATAAGTTGTGTGAATTTTGGCCCATTCCTCCTGACAGAGCTGGTGTAACTGAGTCAGGTTTGTAGGCCTCCTTGCTTGCACATGCTTTTTCAGTTCTGCCCACACATTTTCTATTGGACTGAGTACAGGGCTTTGTGATGGCCACTCCAATACCTTGACTTTGTTGTCCTTAAGCCATTTTGCAACAACTTTGGAAGTATGCTTAGGGTCATTGTACATTTGGAAGACCCATTTGCGACCAAGATTTTTAACTTCCTGAATGATGTCTTGAGATGTTGCTTCAATATATCCACATAATTTTCCTCCTTATGATGCCATCTATTTTGTGACGTCCAGTCCCTCCTGCAGCAAAGCACCCCCACTACATGATGCTGCCACCCCCGTGCTTCACGGTTGGGATTGTGTTCTTCGGCTTGCATGCCTCGCCCTTTCCCTCCAAACATAATGATGGTCATTTTGGCCAAACCGTTATATTTTTGTTTCATCAAGTACGATCTTTGTCCCCATGTGCAGTTGCAAACCGTAGTCTGGCTTTTTTATGGCAGTTTTGGAGGAGTGACTTCTTCCTTGCTGAGCGGCCTTTCAGGTTATGTCGATATAGGACTCGTTTTACTGTGGATATAGATACTTTTGTACCTGTTTCCTCCAGCATCATCACAAGGTCCTTTGCTGTTGTTCTGGGATTGATTTGCACTTTTCACACCAAAGTACGTTCATCTCTAGGAGACAGAACGCGTCCTTCCTGAGCGGTATGACGGCTGCGTGGCCCCATGGTTTTTTAATTTTACCTTTATTTAACCAGGCAAGTCAGTTAAGAACACATTCTTATTTTCAATGACGGCCTGGGAACAGTGGGTTAACTGCCTGTTCAGGGGCAGAACGACAGATTTGTACCTTGTCAGCTTGGGGGTTTGAACTCACAACCTTCTGGTTACTAGTCCAACGCTCTAACCACTAGGCTACCCTGCCACCCCATGGTGTTTATACTTGTGTACTATTGTTTGTACAGATGGACTTGGTACCTTCAGGTGTTTGGAAATTGCTCCAAAGGATGAACCAGATGTGTGGAGGTCTACATTTCTTTTCTGAGGTCTTGGCTGATTTCTTTTGATTTTCCCGTGATGTCAAGCAAAGAGGCACTGAGTTTGAAGGTAGGCCTTGAAATACATCCACAGGTACACCTCCAATTGACTCAAATTATGTCAATTAGCCTATCAGAAGCTTCCAAAGCCATGACATCATTTTCTGCAATTGTAAAGGCACAGTCAACTTAGATGTAATCTTCTGGCCCACTGGATTTGTGATACAGTGAATTAAAAGTGAAATAATCTGTCTGTTGTTGGAAAAATGACTTGTGTCATGCACAATGTAGATGTCCTAACCGACTTGCCAAAACTACAGTATAGAAATGTGTGGAGTGGTTGACAACGAGTGTTAATGACTCCAACCTAAGTGTATGTAAACTCCTGACTTCAACTATATATATATAATGTATGGGGTAGATCAGCTTTAAGACTGCAGATAGATTTTGGCTTGTCGTCATAATCTCCAAACCCCATATATTTTTGTAGAAATATATAAAATATAAATGTTTAAAAAATATATATATTTCCTATATTACCCTCCAACCCTAGCAGTTTTCCCCTAATTGTAGTAAACTAATGAACAACACCACTTTATACATACTATATACATTTTACGGACACGATCTATTTTACAATATTTATCTTTTATTTGTTTTTAGTCCCACCCTTCAGCTCCACTCAACCCCTCCCATCGATCTCTTAACACCATCCAGTCCCACCCTTCAGCTCGCTAGTGCGCGATGGGACAAGAACATCCCTGCTGGCCAGTAACAACAGCGTATGTGATGTCAAAAAAAATAGCAAAAAGGGGTCAATGCAGATGAACGTGGAGCTCTCTCAACCTTTAAATAAAGGAGTTAATTGGAAAACATCATTCTGGATGCTGAGTTGAATTAGTTGTCTGATTCATCAGGGGAGCGAGGGGGGAGAAATGATGTCACAGTTTAATTAAGGATAATTGTTAAATACACATGACAGTCATTGTCACGTCTGCTCCCGCTCCCGCTCCCCCCGTTCCACCCCGGCGCTTCCGGACGCCAGGCTGCTCTGCATCATGCACTCCTATCAACCATTACGCACACCTGCTTTCCCTCGTCACGCGCGTCAGTGATATTGGACTCACCTGGACTCACTCATCACCTGTTTATTACCTCCCCTATATGTGTCTGTTCCCTGCTCTATGAGACATGGAGGAAGGTATATGTGTCAGTTCCCTGCTCTATGAGACATGGAGGAAGGTATATGTGTCTGTTCCCTGCTCTATGAGACATGGAGGAAGGTATATGTGTCAGTTCCCTGCTCTATGAGACATGGAGGAAGGTATATGTGTCTGTTCCCTGCTCTATGAGACATGGAGGAAGGTATATGTGTCTGTTCCCTGCTCTGTTCCCTGCTCTATGAGACATGGAGGAAGGTATATGTGTCTGTTCCCTGCTCTGTTCCCTGCTCTATGAGACATGGAGGAAGGTATATGTGTCAGTTCCCTGCTCTATGAGACATGGAGGAAGGTATATGTGTCTGTTCCCTGCTGTATGAGACATGGAGGAAGGTATATGTGTCTGTTCCCTGCTCTATGAGACATGGAGGAAGGTATATGTGTCTGTTCCCTGCTCTGTTCCCTGCTCTGTGAGACATGGAGGAAGGTATATGTGTCTGTTCCCTGCTCTATGAGACATAGAGGAAGGTATATGTGTCTGTTCCCTGCTCTGTTCCCTGCTCTGTTCCCTGCTCTATGAGACATGCAGGAAGGTATATGTGTCTGTTCCCTGCTCTATGAGACATGGAGGAAGGTATATGTGTCTGTTCCCTGCTCTATGAGACATAGAGGAAGGTATATGTGTCTGTTCCCTGCTCTATGAGACATGGAGGAAGGTATATGTGTCAGTTCCCTGCTCTATGAGACATGGAGGAAGGTATATGTGTCTGTTCCCTGCTCTATGAGACATGGAGGAAGGTATATGTGTCTGTTCCCTGCTCTATGAGACATGGAGGAAGGTATATGTGTCTGTTCCCTGCTCTATGAGACATAGAGGAAGGTATATGTGTCTGTTCCCTGCTCTATGAGACATGGAGGAAGGTATATGTGTCAGTTCCCTGCTCTATGAGACATGGAGGAAGGTATATGTGTCTGTTCCCTGCTCTATGAGACATGGAGGAAGGTATATGTGTCTGTTCCCTGCTCTATGAGACATGGAGGAAGGTATATGTGTCAGTTCCCTGCTCTGTTCCCTGCTCTATGAGACATGGAGGAAGGTATATGTGTCTGTTCCCTGCTCTATGAGACATGGAGGAAGGTATATGTGTCTGTTCCTGCTCTGTTCCCTGCTCTATGAGACATGGAGGAAGGTATATGTGTCTGTTCCCTGCTCTATGAGACATGGAGGAAGGTATATGTGTCTGTTCCCTGCCCTGTTCCCTGCTCTATGAGACATAGAGGAAGGTATATGTGTCTGTTCCCTGCTCTATGAGACATAGAGGAAGGTATATGTGTCTGTTCCCTGCTCTATGAGACATGGAGGAAGGTATATGTGTCAGTTCCCTGCTCTATGAGACATGGAGGAAGGTATATGTGTCTGTTCCCTGCTCTGTTCCCTGCTCTATGAGACATGGAGGAAGGTATATGTGTCTGTTCCCTGCTCTATGAGACATGGAGGAAGGTATATGTGTCTGTTCCCTGCTCTGTTCCCTGCTCTATGAGACATGGAGGAAGGTATATGTGTCAGTTCCCTGCTCTATGAGACATGGAGGAAGGTATATGTGTCTGTTCCCTGCTCTATGAGACATGGAGGAAGGTATATGTGTCTGTTCCCTGCTCTATGAGACATGGAGGAAGGTATATGTGTCTGTTCCCTGCTCTATGAGACATGGAGGAAGGTATATGTGTCTGTTCCCTGCTCTATGAGACATAGAGGAAGGTATATGTGTCTGTTCCCTGCTCTATGAGACATGGAGGAAGGTATATGTGTCTGTTCCCTGCTCTATGAGACATGGAGGAAGGTATATGTGTCTGTTCCTGCTCTGTTCCCTGCTCTATGAGACATGGAGGAAGGTATATGTGTCAGTTCCCTGCTCTATGAGACATGGAGGAAGGTATATGTGTCTGTTCCCTGCTCTATGAGACATGGAGGAAGGTATATGTGTCTGTTCCCTGCTCTATGAGACATGGAGGAAGGTATATGTGTCTGTTACCTGCTCTATGAGACATGGAGGAAGGTATATGTGTCAGTTCCCTGCTCTATGAGACATGGAGGAAGGTATATGTGTCTGTTCCCTGCTCTATGAGACATGGAGGAAGGTTTATGTGTCTGTTCCCTGCTCTATGAGACATGGAGGAAGGTATATGTGTCAGTTCCCTGCTCTATGAGACATGGAGGAAGGTATATGTGTCTGTTCCCTGCTCTGTTCCCTGCTCTATGAGACATGGAGGAAGGTATATGTGTCTGTTCCCTGCTCTATGAGACATGGAGGAAGGTATATGTGTCTGTTCCCTGCTCTATGAGACATGGAGGAAGGTATATGTGTCTGTTCCCTGCTCTATGAGACATGGAGGAAGGTATATGTGTCTGTTCCCTGCTCTATGAGACATGGAGGAAGGTATGTGTGTCTGTTCCCTGCTCTGTTCCCTGCTCTATGAGACATGGAGGAAGGTATATGTGTCTGTTCCCTGCTCTATGAGACATGGAGGAAGGTATATGTGTCTGTTACCTGCTCTATGAGACATGGAGGAAGGTATATGTGTCTGTTCCCTGCTCTGTTCCCTGCTCTATGAGACATGGAGGAAGGTATATGTGTCAGTTCCCTGCTCTATGAGACATGGAGGAAGGTATATGTGTCTGTTCCCTGCTCTATGAGACATGGAGGAAGGTATATGTGTCTGTTCCCTGCTCTATGAGACATGGAGGAAGGTATATGTGTCTGTTCCCTGCTCTGTTCCCTGCTCTATGAGACATGGAGGAAGGTATATGTGTCAGTTCCCTGCTCTATGAGACATGGAGGAAGGTATATGTGTCTGTTCCCTGCTCTATGAGACATGGAGGAAGGTATATGTGTCTGTTCCCTGCTCTATGAGACATGGAGGAAGGTATATGTGTCTGTTCCCTGCTCTATGAGACATGGAGGAAGGTATATGTGTCTGTTCCCTGCTCTATGAGACATAGAGGAAGGTATATGTGTCTGTTCCCTGCTCTATGAGACATGGAGGAAGGTATATGTGTCTGTTCCCTGCTCTATGAGACATGGAGGAAGGTATATGTGTCTGTTCCCTGCTCTATGAGACATAGAGGAAGGTATATGTGTCTGTTCCCTGCTCTATGAGACATGGAGGAAGGTATATGTGTCTGTTACCTGCTCTATGAGACATGGAGGAAGGTATATGTGTCTGTTCCCTGCTCTATGAGACATGGAGGAAGGTATATGTGTCTGTTACCTGCTCTATGAGACATGGAGGAAGGTATATGTGTCTGTTCCCTGCTCTATGAGACATGGAGGAAGGTATATGTGTCAGTTCCCTGCTCTATGAGACATGGAGGAAGGTATATGTGTCTGTTCCCTGCTCTATGAGACATGGAGGAAGGTTTATGTGTCTGTTCCCTGCTCTATGAGACATGGAGGAAGGTATATGTGTCAGTTCCCTGCTCTATGAGACATGGAGGAAGGTATATGTGTCTGTTCCCTGCTCTGTTCCCTGCTCTATGAGACATGGAGGAAGGTATATGTGTCTGTTCCCTGCTCTATGAGACATGGAGGAAGGTATATGTGTCTGTTCCCTGCTCTATGAGACATGGAGGAAGGTATATGTGTCTGTTCCCTGCTCTATGAGACATGGAGGAAGGTATATGTGTCTGTTCCCTGCTCTATGAGACATGGAGGAAGGTATGTGTGTCTGTTCCTGCTCTGTTCCCTGCTCTATGAGACATGGAGGAAGGTATATGTGTCTGTTCCCTGCTCTATGAGACATGGAGGAAGGTATATGTGTCTGTTCCCTGCTCTATGAGACATGGAGGAAGGTATATGTGTCTGTTCCCTGCTCTATGAGACATGGAGGAAGGTATATGTGTCTGTTACCTGCTCTATGAGACATGGAGGAAGGTATATGTGTCTGTTCCCTGCTCTATGAGACATGGAGGAAGGTATATGTGTCTGTTCCCTGCTCTGTTCCCTGCTCTATGAGACATGGAGGAAGGTATATGTGTCTGTTCCCTGCTCTATGAGACATGGAGGAAGGTATATGAGTCTGTTCCCTGCTCAGTTCCCTGCTCTATGAGACATGGAGGAAGGTATATGTGTCTGTTCCCTGCTCTGTTCCCTGCTCTATGAGACATGGAGGAAGGTATATGTGTCTGTTCCCTGCTGTATGAGACATGGAGGAAGGTATATGTGTCTGTTCCCTGCTCTATGAGACATGGAGGAAGGTATATGTGTCTGTTCCCTGCTCTGTTCCCTGCTCTATGAGACATGGAGGAAGGTATATGTGTCTGTTCCCTGCTCTATGAGACATGGAGGAAGGTATATGTGTCAGTTCCCTGCTCTGTTCCCTGCTCTGTGAGACATGGAGGAAGGTATATGTGTCTGTTCCCTGCTCTATGAGACATGGAGGAAGGTATATGTGTCTGTTCCCTGCTCTGTTCCCTGCTCTGTGAGACATGGAGGAAGGTATATGTGTCTGTTCCCTGCTCTATGAGACATGGAGGAAGGTTTATGTGTCTGTTCCCTGCTCTGTGAGACATGGAGGAAGGTATATGTGTCTGTTCCCTGCTCTATGAGACATGGAGGAAGGTATATGTGTCTGTTCCCTGCTCTATGAGACATGGAGGAAGGTATATGTGTCTGTTCCCTGCTCTATGAGACATGGAGGAAGGTATATGTGTCTGTTCCCTGCTCTATGAGACATGGAGGAAGGTATATGTGTCTGTTCCCTGCTCTGTTCCCTGCTCTATGAGACATGGAGGAAGGTATATGTGTCTGTTCCCTGCTCTATGAGACATGGAGGAAGGTATATGTGTCTGTTCCCTGCTCTGTTCCCTGCTCTATGAGACATGGAGGAAGGTTTATGTGTCTGTTCCCTGCTCTATGAGACATGGAGGAAGGTATATGTGTCAGTTCCCTGCTCTGTTCCCTGCTCTGTGAGACATGGAGGAAGGTATATGTGTCTGTTCCCTGCTCTATGAGACATGGAGGAAGGTATATGTGTCTGTTCCCTGCTCTATGAGACATGGAGGAAGGTATATGTGTCTGTTCCCTGCTCTATGAGACATGGAGGAAGGTATATGTGTCTGTTCCCTGCTCTGTGAGACATGGAGGAAGGTATATGTGTCTGTTCCCTGCTCTATGAGACATGGAGGAAGGTATATGTGTCTGTTCCCTGCTCTATGAGACATGGAGGAAGGTATATGTGTCTGTTCCCTGCTCTGTTCCCTGCTCTATGAGACATGGAGGAAGGTATATGTGTCTGTTCCCTGCTCTATGAGACATGGAGGAAGGTATATGTGTCTGTTCCCTGCTCTATGAGACATGGAGGAAGGTATATGTGTCTGTTCCCTGCTCTGTTCCCTGCTCTATGAGACATGGAGGAAGGTTTATGTGTCTGTTCCCTGCTCTATGAGACATGGAGGAAGGTATATGTGTCTGTTCCCTGCTCTATGAGACATGGAGGAAGGTATATGTGTCTGTTCCCTGCTCTATGAGACATGGAGACATTGGAGTGATGTCACACTGATATGTCCAGGTAAATAACACATGTTCCAGAACCATATTAGAGTGATGTCAGACTGATATGTCCAGGTAAAATAACACATGTTCCAGAACCATATTAGAGCGATGTCACAATGATATGTCCAGGTAAAATAACACATGTTCCAGAACCATATTAGAGCGATGTCACAATGATACGTCCAGGTAAGTAAAACATGTTCCAGAACCATATTAGAGTGATGTCACAATGATATGTCCAGGTAAATAAAACATGTTCCAGAACCATATTAGAGTGATGTCACAATGATATGTCCAGGTAAATAAAACATGTTCCAGAACCATATTAGAGTGATGTCACAATGATATGTCCAGGTAAATAAAACATCAGATGATGAAGAATGGAGAAAAATAGAGAAAATAGTAGATATACATGAACTGCCTTGTAATTTGACGTATCCAGTCTTTTAATAATGCTTTGAAACAATCTCACATTTAAGAGAACAGAGATGATTTCCTCTGAAACCTCTGCTTCAGACTAATTAGACAAATGGAGAGTGTGTATTCAGAAGACAAGTATATGTAGAAACATTTAAAATCCCCAAACTATGACATGTTTTGTGTGACTTTAATCACACAATCCCAAACTATTCTGTTCTGTTCTACACTGTTCTATTCTATACTGTTCTATTCTATTATATTCAGTTCTATAATGTTCTATTCTGTTCTATTCTTCTCTATTGTGTTCTGTTATATTATACCATTTTCTATTCTGTTCTCTACTGTTCTATACTGTTCTATTCTATACCATACCTTTCTCTGCAGTTCTAAACTGTTCTATTATATTCTGTTCTATACTGTTCTATTCTATACCATACCTTCTGTTCTATACTGATGTATTCTGTTCTATTATATTCTGTTCTAATGTGTTCAATTCTATACTGTTCTATTCTGTTCTGTTCTATACTGTTATATTATATTCTGCTCTATTCTATTCTGTTCCATACTGATATGTTTTGTTCTGTTGTATTCTATTATGTTCTATACTGTTCTATTTTATTATGTTCTATAGTGTTATGTTCTATTATGTTCTATATTGTTCTATTATATTATGTTCTATACAGCTCTATACTGTTCTGTTCTATTCTGTTCTATATTGTTCTATTATATTATCTTCTATACAGCTCTATACTGTTCTGTTCTATACTGTTCTATTATATTATGTTCTATACAGCTCTATACTGTTCTGTTCTATTCTGTTCTATATTGTTCTATTATATTATCTTCTATACAGCTCTATACTGTTCTGTTCTATACTGTTCTATTATATTATGTTCTATACAGCTCTATACTGTTCTTTTATATTGTGTTCTGTTCTATACTGCTCTATTCTATTCTATTCTATTCTATTAAGTGCCTCTCTGTGAGCTGTGACCAAGCTGTAGTGTAGCTGTCGACTCCAGAGATGACAATCTGTGTAGAGAGAAACTGGGAAACCTGATTAGAAATCTATCCAATGTATCAGTCTGTGTACATGTCACTACTAATCTACCTAATGTATCAGTCTGTGTACATGTCACTACTAATCTACCTAATGTATCAGTCTGTGTACATGTCACTACTAATCTACCTAATGTATCAGTCTGTGTCACTACTAATCTACCTAATGTATCAGTCTGTGTACATGTCACTACTAATCTACCTAATGTATCAGTCTGTGTACATGTCACTACTAATCTACCTAATGTATCAGTCTGTGTACATGTCACTACTAATCTACCTAATGTATCGGTCTGTGTACATTTCACTACTAATCTCATTACACACGTTTTTTCCAATTTATCTCTCTCTCTGTATTAATTAATCTATTTATCTCTCTGTATTAATGTATCTATGTATCTCTCTCTGTATTAATGTATCTATTTATCTCTCTGTATTAATGTATCTATGTATCTCTCTGTATTAATGTATCTATTTATATATGTGTATTAATCTATTTATATCTCTCTGTATTAATGTATATATTTATCTCTATGTATTAATGTATCTATGTATCTCTCTCTGTATTAATGTATCTATTTGTCTCTCTGTATTAATGTATATATTTATCTCTCTCTGTATTAATGTGTCTATTTATCTCTCTCTGTATTAATGTATCTATTTATCTCTGTGTATTAATGTATCTATTTATATATCTTTGTATTAATCTTGTTCTACCTAGAGACAATACCACTGGGTTAAAGAATGGATGTTCTTCTATCTAGAGACAATACCACTGGGTTAAAGAATGGATGGAGTTCTGTCTAGAGACAATACCACTGGGTTAAAGAATGGATGTAGTTCTATCTAGAGACAATACCACTGGGTTAAAGAATGGATGGAGTTCTGTCTAGAGACAGTATCACTGGGTTAAAGAATGGATGTAGTTCTATCTAGAGACAATACCACTGGGTTAAAGAATGGATGTAGTTCTATCTAGAGACAATACCACTGGGTTAAAGAATGGATGGAGTTCTGTCTAGAGACAATACCACTGGGTTAAAGAATGGATGATGTTCTATCTAGAGACAATACCACTGGGTTAAAGAATGGATGGAGTTCTGTCTAGAGACAATACCACTGGGTTAAAGAATGGATGGAGTTCTATCTAGAGACAATACCACTGGGTTAAATAATGGATGCTGTTCTATCTAGAGACAATACCACTGGGTTAAATAATGGATGATGTTCTATCTAGAGACAATACCACTGAGTTAAATAATGGATGTTGTTCTTTCCTCCAGATATAAAAGCAATTAACTGGTGGCATAATGTCATTTGTATCGGCTGAGGCAAAGGTTAGGAATGTCACTAGAGGTTTATGGTTGAGTCAGCTGAGAGAGAGAAAGGGAAGGAGAGAGAGAGATGGGGAGCGAAAGAGGGATAGAGAGAGAAAGAAAGAGAGAGAGAGAGATGGAAAGAAAGAGAGTAGATTATTCTATATAATGTCAAATGTGTAAAAAAAAAGCCTAGAAAATTAGGGAGAGTTTATTAGGTACAACACCCTGTTCACGACTAATGGTTTGCTCCTCCAGACAGTGAGTCACGAGGCCCTGGCTTGTTATATAAAGCAGACAGACAGGGATCAAGGCATTCAGTTACTGTTCCATCAAACGTTAGAATGGTCCAAACCGGTGACCTAAGCGACTTGGAACGTGGTGTTATCGTCTGTGTCAGGGGGACCCGGATCCAGAATCTCAGAGACGTCCGTCCTCCTGGGCTTGGAACGTGGTGTGATCGTTTGTGTAAGTGGGACCCGGATCCAGAATCTCAGAGACGTCTGTCCTCCTGGGCTTGGAACGTGGTGTGATCGTCTGTGTAAGTGGGACCCGGATCCAGAATCTCAGAGACGTCCGTCCTCCTGGGCTTGGAACGTGGTGTGATCGTCTGTGTAAGTGGGACCCGGATCCAGAATCTCAGAGACGTCCGTCCTCCTAGACTTGGAACGTGGTGTGATCGTCTGTGTAAGTGGGACCCGGATCCAGAATCTCAGAGACGTCCGTCCTCCTGGGCTTGGAACGTGGTGTGATCATCTGTGTAAGTGGGACCCGGATCCAGAATCTCAGAGACGTCCGTCCTCCTGGACTTGGAACGTGGTGTGATTGTCTGTGTCAGGGGGACCGGATCCAGAATCTCAGAGACGTCTGTCCTCCTGGGCTTGGAACGTGGTGTGATCGTCAGTGTCAGGGGGACCGGATCCAGAATCTCAGAGACGTCTGTCCTCCTGGGCTTGGAACGTGGTGTGATCGACTGTGTCAGGGGGACCCGGATCCAGAATCTCAGAGACGTCTGTCCTCCTGGGCTTGGAACGTGGTGTGATCATCTGTGTCAGGGGGACCCGGATCCAGAATCTCAGAGACGTCTGTCCTCCTGGGCTTGGAACGTGGTGTGATCATCTGTGTCAGGGGGACCCGGATCCAGAATCTCAGAGACGTCTGTCCTCCTGGGCTTGGAACGTGGTGTGATCATCTGTGTCAGGGGGACCCGGATCCAGAATCTCAGAGACGTCCGTCCTCCTGGACTTGAAACGTGGTGTGATCGTCTGTGTCAGGGGGACCCGGATCCAGAATCTCAGAGACGTCTGTCCTCCTGGACTTGGAACGTGGTGTGATCGTCTTTGTCAGGGGGACCCGGATCCAGAATCTCAGAGACGTCCGTCCTCCTGGACTTGGAACGTGGTGTGATCGTCTTTGTCAGGGGAACCCGGATCCAGAATCTCAGAGACGTCCGTCCTCCTGGACTTGGAACGTGGTGTGATCGTCTGTGTCAGGGGGACCCGGATCGAGAATCTCAGAGACGTCCGTCCTCCTGGACTTGGAACGTGGTGTGATCGTCTGTGTCAGGGGAACCCGGATACAGAATCTCAGAGACGTCCGTCCTCCTGGACTTGGAACGTGGTGTGATCGTCTGTGTCAGGGGAACCCGGATACAGAATCTCAGAGACGTCCGTCCTCCTGGACTTGGAACGTGGTGTGATCGTCTGTGTCAGGGGAACCCGGATCCAGAATCTCAGAGACGTCCGTCCTCCTGGACTTGGAACGTGGTGTGATCGTCTGTGTCAGGGGGTCCCGGATCCAGAATCTCAGAGACGTCCGTCCTCCTGGGCTTGGAACGTGGTGTGATTGTCTGTGTCAGGGGGACCCGGATCCAGAATCTCAGAGACGTCCGTCGTCCTGGACTTGGAACGTGGTGTGATCGTCTGTGTCAGGGGGACCCGGATCCAGAATCTCAGAGACGTCCGTCCTCCTGGGCTTGGAACGTGGTGTGATCATCTGTGTCAGGGGGACCCGGATCCAGAATCTCAGAGACGTCTGTCCTCCTGGACTTGGAACGTGGTGTGATCGTCTGTGTCAGGGGAACCGGATCCAGAATCTCAGAGACGTCTGTCCTCCTGGACTTGGAACGTGGTGTGATCGTCTGTGTCAGGGGAACCCGGATCCAGAATCTCAGAGACGTCTGTCCTCCTGGACTTGGAACGTGGTGTGATCGTCTGTGTCAGGGGAACCCGGATCCAGAATCTCAGAGATCGGAAAATGGAGGTGTGGATGAATCCTCATACGACGAATGTCTGGTCCTACGAATCTCACTTCCTGTTACGTCACGCTGATGGCAGAGTCAGGATGGAACGTAAGCAGAGTGAGTCCATGACCACATCCTGTCCAAAGTCAACGGTACAGACTGGTGGTGGTGGTGTAATGTTTTCCTGGCACACGGTAGGTCCCCTGATAAAAAGGGAGTGGTGGGGGGACACCTGGCACACGGTAGGTCCCCTGATAAAAGGGAGTGGTGGGGGGACACCTGGCACACGGTAGGTCCCCTGGTAAAAGGGAGTGGTGGGGGGGACACCTGGCACACGGTAGGTCCCCTGGTAAAAGGGAGGGTGGGGGACACCTGGCACACGGTAGGTCCCCTGATAAAGGGAGTGGTGGGGGGACACCTGGCACACGGTAGGTCCCCTGGTAAAAGGGAGTGGTGGGGGACACCTGGCACACGGTAGGTCCCCTGGTAAAAGGGAGTGGTGGGGGGACACCTGGCACACGGTAGGTCCCCTGGTAAAAGGGAGTGGTGGGGGGGGACACCTGGCACACGGTAGGTCCCCTGGTAAAAGGGAGTGGTGGGGGACACCTGGCACACGGTAGGTCCCCTGGTAAAAGGGAGTGGTGGGGGACACCTGGCACACGGTAGGTCCCCTGGTAAAAGGGAGTGGTGGGGGACACCTGGCACACGGTAGGTCCCCTGATAAAAGGGAGTGGTGGGGGGACACCTGGCACACGGTAGGTCCCCTGATAAAAGGGAGTGGTGGGGGGACACCTGGCACACGGTAGGTCCCTTGGTAAAAGGGAGTGGTGGGGGGACACCTGGCACACGGTAGGTCCCCTGGTAAAAGGGAGTGGTGGGGGGACACCTGGCACACGGTAGGTCCCCTGGTAAAAGGGAGTGGTGGGGGGACACCTAGTCACTCCTGAATATATTCACATTTAACCCAACCCTTGAATCAGAGAGGTGCGGGGGGCTGCCTTGATTGACATCCACGTCTTCGGTGGCCCGGGGAACAGTGGGTTAACTGCCTTGCTCAGAATGACAGACTTTGACCTTATCAGCTCAGGGATTTGATCCAGCAACCTTCCGGTAACTGGCCCAATGCTCTAACCACTAGGCTTCCTGCCGCCCCAGATACCAGTCGATCAACGATTGAACACCACAGTATATCTGAACATTGTCGCTGACCAAACCCAATAGAGAGTCTTTGGGATAAGATTGAACAGCCTGGTGGGAGCATGAATGTACCACCATCACATCTGCAGCAAGCATGGACCAACATCACTGCGGAATGTTTCCGACAGCTTGTAGAATGCCCCGAAGAATTCAGGCTGTTCTGGAGGCAAGGGGCGGTCCTACCCTATACCCAATTGGTTTTCCTTGATAAACAAGCCACTGAGTGTATGCTTAGTTGTCATGGTTAAAACTACAAATTGTTTACAGAACACAGCAAATAACATGATGGTATGTCAACATACTAACATGATGGTAGGTCAACATACTAACATGATGGTAGGTCAACATGACGGTAGGTCAACATACTAACATGATGGTAGGTCAACATACTAACATGATGGTAGCTCAACATGATGGTAGGTCAACATACTAACATGATGGTAGCTCAACATGATGGCAGGTCAACATACTAACATGATGGTATCTCAACATGATGGTATCTCAACATACTAGCATGATGGTAGCTCAACATGATGGCAGGTCAACATACTAACATGACGGTAGCTCAACATGATGGTAGGTCAACATACTAACATGACGGTAGCTCAACATGATGGTAGGTCAACATACTAACATGACGGTAGCTCAACATGATGGTAGGTCAACACACTAACATGATGGTAGCTCAACATACTATCATGATGGTAGGTCAACATACTAACATGATGGCAGGTCAACATACTAGCATGATGGTAGCTCAACATGATGGCAGGTCAACATACTAACATGACGGCAGGTCAACAGGTACTTATACAGCTATCTATATGGTCCTAGTCTCCACATTTCATCTCAGACTGCATTTCCTAAAATGGATCTAATCTTTATTTACAGAGAAACCCGAATGAGATGTTGCTCTGTGTTACAGGCAATAACCAAGACACTGTCAAACCATATGGAAACAATAACCAAGATATTATCAAAACCATATGAAAATCGACATAGAATAATCTAGTTTAGCCTCGGCCTATACTCAGACATAGGCTAACTATTGTAATGTAGTCATGAATACTTCCTCATATATAACATGACTGACCTAATATAGACATACTTCCTCATATAAAACATGACTGACCTAATATAGACATACTTCCTCATATAAAACATGACTGACCTAATATAGACATACTTCCTCATATAAAACATGACTGACCTAATATAGACATACTTCCTCATATAAAACATGACTGACCTAATATAGACATACTTCCTCATATAAAACATGACTGACCTTATATAGACATACTTCCTCATATAAAACATGACTGACCTAATATAGACATACTTCCTCATATAAAACATGACTGACCTAATATAGACATACTTCCTCATATAAAACATGACTGACCTAATATAGACATACTTCCTCATATAAAACATGACTGACCTAATATAGACATACTTCCTCATATAAAACATGACTGACCTAATATGGACATACTTCCTCATATAAAACATGACTGACCTAATATAGACATACTTCCTCATATAAAACATGACTGACCTAATATAGACATACTTCCTCATATAAAACATGACTGACCTAATATAGACATACTTCCTCATATAAAACATGACTGACCTAATATAGACATACTTCCTCATATAAAACATGACTGACCTAATATAGACATACTTCCTCATAAAACATGACTGACCTAATATAGACATACTTCCTCATAAAACATGACTGACCTAATATAGACATACTTCCTCATATTAAACATGACTGACCTAATATAGACATACTTCCTCATATAAAACATGACTGATGTAATATAGACATACTTCCTCATATAAAACATGACTGACCTAATATAGACATACTTCCTCATATAAAACATGACTGACCTAATATAGACATACTTCCTCATATAAAACATGACTGACCTAATATAGACATACTTCCTCATATAAAACATGACTGATGTAATATAGACATACTTCCTCATATAAAACATGACTGATGTAATATAGTCATGAATATAGGCCACAAGCATATTTTGTCATATACAAATAGCAGAGTGCAGCATTATTTTTTCCCACGATCTAGAGATATTTTTCTCAACTGGAGCAAAATCACACACGCAGCCCAGCCACTCACCTGCTGGAGGTACATAAAGGTGAGAGCAGCGCAGGACAGTTGAGGACACATGTCTACGTTGGGCATCGCCACGCACGTTCCTCCCGTCAGGGGATGCTGCATTCTGTGCGCGGAGGCGGCGTACAGGGCTTGCATGCAGCGCGTTGGTCCCGATGCCTGAACCCGGTTTGTCTCTGTGTTTCTGTAGCGTGATGAAATGCAGTGCCGTGGGCCCGGTCCCGTTATTTCTTTACCGATGTCAGCCGAGGTTTA
>NC_088225.1:38364748-38384748 GCF_036934945.1 Oncorhynchus masou masou
AATAACTACCAAAACAAATAATTAAATACAAACATAAAACAGATTAGGCAGCTAATAGCGTTGAATCGTAGACCTCTACTTATATCCTTCCGGATCTTTCTTAGTAAATCTCCTTCTCCAGAATGAAAAACACCACAACAGAGTGATGTGTCCACTACTGCTGTTCAGGAGGAGGTTATCATCATCATCATCATCTACTGACTACACACACACACACACACACACACACACACACACACACACACACACACACACACACACACACACACACACACACACACACACACACACACACACACACACACACACACACACACAGGGATGGGGATGTCGGGCTACATGATAGTAATTGCAGAGACAGATGAAGTGGTGTGGGAGCAGGGCAGGGAGTTTAAGGGCCTCATACACACACACACACACACGCACGCACAAGGAGAGGAGAGTAGCGAGGAGGAGAGGAGAGTAGTGGGGAGGAGAGGGGAGAGGAGAGTAGCGGGGAGGAGAGGGGAGGGGAGAGTAGTGGGGAGGAGAGGGGAGAGGAGAGTAGCGAGGAGGAGAGGGGAGAGTAGCGGGGAGGAGAGGGGGAGAGGGAGAGTAGCGGGGAGGAGAGGGGAGGGTAGAGGAGAGTAGCGGGGAGGAGAGGGGAGGGGAGAGGAGAGTAGCGGGGAGGAGAGGGGAGAGGAGAGTAGCGAGGAGGAGAGGGGAGAGTAGCGGGGAGGAGAGGGGAGAGGAGAGTAGCGTGGAGGAGAGGGGAGGGGAGAGGAGAGTAGCGGGGAGGAGAGAGGAGAGTAGCGGGGAGGAGAGGGAGAGGAGAGAGTAGCGAGGAGGAGAGGGAGAGGAGAGTAGCGAGGAGGGGAGGGGAGAGGAGAGTAGCGAGGAGGAGAGGAGAGGGGAGATGAGAGTAGCGAGGAGGAGAGGGGAGAGGGAGAGCAGCGAGGAGGGGGAGGGGAGAGGAGAGTAGCGGGAGGGGAGAGGAGAGTAGCGAGGAAGGGAGGGGAGAGGAGAGCAGCGGGGAGGGGAGAGGGAGGGAGGTAGGAGAGATGATGCATGGGTAATATAATTTTGCCCTGGGCAGCGGGGCTTAGAAATGAGGTGGTAACACAACAATAGATATCACAACACACGTTAATATACCAGTTCATATCAATGTCTTTCATAAAAACACAGATACACTCTGTGGCCAGTGTATTCGGTACAGCCATCTAGTACCAGGACAGTTTATTAGGTACAGCCATCTAGTACCAGGACAGTTTATTAGGTACAGCCATCTTGTACCAGGTCCAGTTTATTAGGTACACCCATCTAGTACCAGGTCCAGTGTATTCGGTAAAGCCTTCTAGTACCAGGACAGTTTATTAGGTATACCCAATTCGTACCAGGACAGTGTATTAGGTACAGCCATCTAGTACCAGGACAGTTTATTAGGTACACCCATCTAGTACCAGGACAGTGTATTAGGTACAGCCATCTAGTACCAGGACAGTTTATTAGGTACACCCATCTAGTACCAGGACAGTGTATTAGGTATAGCCATCTAGTACCAGGACAGTTTATTAGGTATACCCATTTCGTACCAGGACAGTTTATTAGGTACACCCATCTAGTACCAGGACAGTGTATTAGGTACAGCCATCTAGTACCAGGACAGTTTATTAGGTATACCCATTTCGTACCAGGACAGTGTATTAGGTACAGCCATCTAGTACCAGGACAGTGTATTAGGTACAGCCATCTAGTACCAGGACAGTATATTAGGTACACCCATCTAGTACCAGGACAGTTTATTAGGTACACCCATTTAGTAACAGGATAGTTTATTAGGTATACCCTTGTACTGGGTCGGGCCCCCCTTTGCCTCCAGAACACTCTGAATTTTCCGGGGAGGAGGGGAGAGGAGGGGAGGAAAGTAGGAGGGGAGGGGAGGGGGGAGAGGAGGGCAGGAGGAGGGGAGGGGAGGGGAGGGGAGGGGAGGGGAGGAGGGGAAGAGGAGAGGGGAGGAGGGGAAGAGGAGAGGGGGGGGAGGAGGGGGAAGAGGGGAGGAGGAGGGGAAGAGGAGAGGAGGAGGGGGGAGAGGAAGAGGGGAAGAAGAGAGGAGGGGAAGGGAAGAGGAGAGGAAGAGGAGGGGATGAGAGGAAGAGGGGAAGAAGAGAGGAGGGGAAGAGGAGAGGAAGATGAGGGGAGGAGAGGAAGAGGGGAAGAAGAGAGGAGGGGGAAGAGGAGAGGAAGCGGAGGGGAGGAGAGGAAGAGGGGAAGAGTAGAGGAGGGGAAGAGGAGAGGAGGAAGGAAGAGGAGAGGAGGGGGAAGAGGGGAGGAGGAGGAAAAGCATTCTCAGAGATAGACAGTGATAAGGAGCGACATGTCGGAGCGCAGGGCCAAACACCAGGGCTGACTGCTCTGTGCTCTCTTGTGTGTGTGAGTATGTGTATGTGTGTGTGTCACAGGGGTAAACACCAGGGCTCCCTGCTCACACCAGGCTCAGACATTACAACGTTTTAACTTCCATTAACATGTCACTTCCCCTAACGTGTGTGTGTGTGTGTGTGTGTGTGCGTCTGTGCCGGTGCGTGACTGTGTGTCGTGCGTGTGCGTGTATGACCAGGGGCTGTCACATACAGTAACAGTTCAGCGGAGTCTAGCAGGAAAACCCTGAGAGCTGACGACCCCACCATCCATCAAACCTGACACACACACCACCCCTCATCACACTGTGTCTGTGACAGAAAGGAAGAAATATAGAAACAGAAGGCAGAGAGAGAGAAGCAGAGAGAGGCAGAGAGAGAGGCAGAGAGGAGTAGGAGGAAGAGAGAGAGGAGAGTGTACGAGTCTTGGTGAGAGACGCAGAGAGAGAGGCAGAGAGGGGTAGGAGGAAGAGAGAGAGGAGAGTGTACGAGTCTTGGTGAGAGAGGCAGAGAGAGAGGCAGAGAGGGGTAGGAGGAAGAGAGAGAGGAGAGTGTACGAGTCTTGGTGAGAGAGGCAGAGAGAGAGGCAGAGAGGGGTAGGAGGAAGAGAGAGAGGAGAGTGTACGAGTCTTGGTGAGAGAGGCAGAGAGAGAGGCAGAGAGGGGTAGGAGGAAGAGAGAGAGGAGAGTGTACGAGTCTTGGTGAGAGAGGCAGAGAGAGAGGCAGAGAGGAGTAGGAGAAAGAGAGAGAAGAGAGTGTACGAGTCTTGGTGAGAGAGGCAGAGAGAGAGGCAGAGAGGAGTAGGAGAAAGAGAGAGAAGAGAGTGTACAAGTCTTGGTGAGAGAGGCAGAGAGAGAGGCAGAGAGGGGTAGGAGGAAGAGAGAGAGGAGAGTGTACGAGTCTTGGTGAGAGAGGCAGAGAGAGAGGCAGAGAGGGGTAGGAGGAAGAGAGAGAGGAGAGTGTACGAGTCTTGGTGAGAGACACAGAGAGAGAGGCAGAGAGGGGTAGGAGAAAGAGAGAGAGGAGAGTGTACGAGTCTTGGTGAGAGAGGAAGAGAGAGAGGCAGAGAGGAGTAGGAGAAAGAGAGAGAAGAGAGTGTACGAGTCTTGGTGAGAGACGCAGAGAGAGAGGCAGAGAGGGGTAGGAGAAAGAGAGAGGAGAGTGTACGAGTCTTGGTGAGAGAGGCAGAGAGAGAGGCAGAGAGGAGTAGGAGAAAGAGAGAGAAGAGAGTGTACGAGTCTTGGTGAGAGAGGCAGAGAGAGAGGCAGAGAGGGGTAGGAGAAAGAGAGAGAAGAGAGTGTACGAGTCTTGGTGAGAGACGCAGAGAGAGAGGCAGAGAGGGGTAGGAGAAAGAGAGAGGAGAGTGTACGAGTCTTGGTGAGAGAGGCAGAGAGAGAGGCAGAGAGGGGTAGGAGAAAGAGAGAGGAGAGTGTACGAGTCTTGGTGAGAGAGGCAGAGAGAGAGGCAGAGAGGGGTAGGAGGAAGAGAGAGAGGAGAGTGTATGAGTCTTGGTGAGAGAGGCAGAGAGAGAGGCAGAGATGAGTAGGAGAAAGAGAGAGAAGAGAGTGTACGAGTCTTGGTGAGAGAGGCAGAGAGAGAGGCAGAAAGGGGTAGGAGGAAGAGAGAGAGGAGAGTGTACAAGTCTTGGTGAGAGAGGCAGAGAGAGAGGCAGAGAGGGGTAGGAGGAAGAGAGAGAGGAGAGTGTACGAGTCTTGGTGAGAGACGCAGAGAGAGAGGCAGAGAGGGGGTAGGAGAAAGAGAGAGGAGAGTGTACGAGTCTTGGTGAGAGAGGCAGAGAGAGAGGCAGAGAGGGGAAGGAGGAAGAGAGAGAGGAGAGTGTACGAGTCTTGGTGAGAGAGGCAGAGAGAGAGGCAGAGAGGAGTAGGAGAAAGAGAGAGAAGAGAGTGTACGAGTCTTGGTGAGAGAGGCAGAGAGAGAGGCAGAGAGGGGTAGGAGGAAGAGAGAGAGGAGAGTGTACAAGTCTTGGTGAGAGAGGCAGAGAGAGAGGCAGAGAGGGGGTAGGAGGAAGAGAGAGAGGAGAGTGTACAAGTCTTGGTGAGAGAGGCAGAGAGAGAGGCAGAGAGGGGTAGGAGGAAGAGAGAGAGGAGAGTGTACGAGTCTTGGTGAGAGACGCAGAGAGAGAGGCAGAGAGGGGTAGGAGAAAGAGAGAGGAGAGTGTACGAGTCTTGGTGAGAGAGGCAGAGAGAGAGGCAGAGAGGGGTAGGAGAAAGAGAGAGAAGAGAGTGTACGAGTCTTGGTGAGAGACGCAGAGAGAGAGGCAGAGAGGGGTAGGAGAAAGAGAGAGGAGAGTGTACGAGTCTTGGTGGGAGAGGCTGAGAGAAAGGCAGAGAGGGGAAGGAGGAAGAGAGAGAGGAGAGTGTACGAGTCTTGGTGAGAGAGGCAGAGAGAGAGGCAGAGAGGGGTAGGAGGAAGAGAGAGAGGAGAGTGTATGAGTCTTGGTGAGAGAGGCTGAGAGAGAGGCAGAGAGGGGTAGGAGGAAGAGAGAGAGGAGAGTGTACGAGTCTTGGTGAGAGAGGCAGAGAGAGAGTCAGAGAGGGGTAGGAGGAAGAGAGAGAGGAGAGTGTACGAGTCTTGGTGACAGAGGCAGAGAGAGAGGCAGAGAGGGGTAGGAGGAAGAGAGAGAGGAGAGTGTACGAGTCTTGGTGACAGAGGCAGAGAGAGAGGCAGAGAGGGGTAGGAGGAAGAGAGAGAGGAGAGTGTACGAGTCTTGGTGACAGAGGCAGAGAGAGAGGCAGAGAGGGGTAGGAGGAAGAGAGAGAGGAGAGTGTACGAGTCTTGGTGACAGAGGCAGAGAAATGTATGTGACCATTAATGAACTGGGTAACATGTTTAGTCTGTTAACACTTTATAATAACCTCCTCCACAGTCTCTATGGAGATATGGATGTTGTAATGCCTCCTCCACAGTCTCTATGGAGATATTGGATGTTGTAATGCCTCCTCCACAGTCTCTATGGAGATATGGGATGTTCTAATGCCTCCTCCACAGTCACTATGGAGATATGGATGTTCTAATGCCTTCTCCACAGTCACTATGGAGATATGGATGTTCTAATGCCTCCTCCACAGTCACTATGGAGATATGGGATGTTGTAATGCCTCCTCCACAGTCTCTATGGAGATATGGGATGTTGTAATGCCTCCTCCACAGTCTCTATGGAGATATGGGATGTTCTAATGCCTCCTCCACAGTCACTATGGAGATATGGATGTTCTAATGCCTTCTCCACAGTCACTATGGAGATATGGATGTTCTAATGCCTCTTCCACAGTCACTATGGAGAGATGGATGTTCTAATGCCTCCTCCACAGTCACTATGGAGAGATGGATGTTCTAATGCCTCCTCCACAGTCACTATGGAGATATGGGATGTTCTAATGCCTCTTCCACAGTCACTATGGAGATATGGATGTTCTAATGCCTTTTCCACAGTCACTATGGAGATATGGATGTTCTAATGCCTCTTCCACAGTCACTATGGAGAGATGGATG
This sequence comes from Oncorhynchus masou masou, assembly GCF_036934945.1. NCBI lineage: Eukaryota > Metazoa > Chordata > Actinopteri > Salmoniformes > Salmonidae > Oncorhynchus > Oncorhynchus masou. The sequence goes on from NC_088225.1 coordinate 38,370,661, forward strand.
TTCTAATGCCTCCTCCACAGTCACTATGGAGAGATGGATGTTCTAATGCCTCCTCCACAGTCACTATGGAGATATGGGATGTTCTAATGCCTCTTCCACAGTCACTATGGAGAGATGGATGTTCTAATGCCTCCTCCACAGTCACTATGGAGATATAGGATGTTCTAATGCCTCCCCACAGTCTCTATGGAGATATGGGATGTTCTAATGCCTCCTCCACAGTCACTATGGAGATATGGGATGTTGTAATGCCTCTTCCACAGTCACTATGGAGATATGGGATGTTGTAATGTCACCTCCACAGTCACTATGGAGATATGGGATGTTGTAATGCCTCCTCCACAGTCACTATGGAGATATGGGATGTTGTAATGCCTCTTCCACAGTCACTATGGAGATATGGGATGTTGTAATGCCTCCTCCACAGTCACTATGGAGATATGGGATTTTGTAATGCCTCTTCCACAGTCACTATGGAGATATGGGATGTTGTAATGCCTCCTCCACAGTCTCTATGGAGATATGGGATGTTGTAATGCCTCCTCCACAGTCTCTATGGAGATATGGGATGTTCTAATGCCTCTTCCACAGTCACTATGGAGATATGGGATGTTGTAATGCCTCCTCCACAGTCTCTATGGAGATATGGGATGTTCTAATGCCTCCTCCACAGTCTCTATGGAGATATGGGATGTTGTAATGCCTCCTCCACAGTCACTATGGAGATATGGGATGTTCTAATGCCTCCTCCACAGTCTCTATGGAGATATGGGATGTTGTAATGCCTCCTCCACAGTCACTATGGAGATATGGGATGTTGTAATGCCTCCTCCACAGTCACTATGGAGATATGGGATGTTCTAATGCCTCCTCCACAGTCTCTATGGAGATATGGGATGTTCTAATGCCTCCTCCACAGTCACTATGGAGATATGGGATGTTGTAATGCCTCCTCCACAGTCTCTATGGTGATATAGGATGTTCTAATGCCTCCTCCACAGTCTCTATGGTGATATAGGATGTTCTAATGCCTCCTCCACAGTCTCTATGGTGATATAGGATGTTCTAAAGCCTCCTCCACAGTCTCTATGGAGATATGGGATGTTCTAATGCCTCCTCCACAGTCTCTATGGTGATATAGGATGTTGTAATGCCTCCTCCACAGTCTCTATGGTGATATAGGATGTTCTAATGCCTCCTCCACAGTCTCTATGGTGATATAGGATGTTCTAATGCCTCCTCCACAGTCTCTATAGTGATATAGGATGTTCTAATGCCTCCTCCACAGTCTCTATGGAGATATGGGATGTTCTAATGCCTCCTCCACAGTCTCTATGGTGATATAGGATGTTGTAATGCCTCCTCCACAGTCTCTATGGAGATATGGGATGTTCTAATGCCTCCTCCACAGTCTCTATGGTGATATAGGATGTTGTAATGCCTCCTCCACAGTCTCTATGGAGAGATGGGATGTTCTAATGCCTCCTCCACAGTCTCTATGGAGAGATGGGATGTTCTAATGCCTCCTCTACAGTTGGGAATTGTTCGATTACTTGTTAGATTTGTGTGTATTAGGTAGTCGTTGGGAATTGTTCGATTACTTGTTAGATTTGTGTGTATTAGGTAGTCGTTGGGAATTGTTCGATTACTTGTTAGATTTGTGTGTATTAGGTAGTCGTTGGGAATTGTTCGATTACTTGTTAGATTTGTGTGTATTAGGTAGTCGTTGGGAATTGTTCGATTACTTGTTAGATTTGTGTGTATTAGGTAGTCGTTGGGAATTGTTAGATTACTTGTTAGATTTGTGTGTATTAGGTAGTAGTTGGGAATTGTTCGAGTACTTGTTAGATTTGTGTGTATTAGGTAGCTGTTGGGAATTGTTAGATTACTTGTTAGATATTACTGCACTGTCAGGACCAAGAAGCACAAGCATGTCGCTACTATCACATTAACATCTGTTAACCATGTGTATGTGACCAATAACATTTGATTGGATTTGATTTGATAGATGGTAGGTGATGGTCTGTAGATGATGTGATTTCATTATACCATTGGCATCATCTGACATGGTCTGACAAGAGAGAGGAGAGGAGGGGGGTAGGAGGAAGAGAGAGGAGAGGAGGATGGTAGGAGGAAGAGAGAGGAGAGGAGGGGGGTAGGAGGAAGATAGAGGAGAGGAGGATGGTAGGAGGAAGAGAGAGGAGAGGAGGAGGGTAGGAGGAAGAGAGAGGAGAGGAGGAGGGTAGGAGGAAGAGAGGGGAGAGGAGGATGGTAGGAGGAAGAGAGAGGAGAGGAGAGGAGGATGGTAGGAAGAAGAGAGAGGAGAGGAGGGGGGTAGGAGGAAGAGAGAGGAGAGGGTAGGAGGAAGAGAGAGAAGAGGAGGATGGTAGGAGGAAGAGAGAGGAGAGGAGGGGGATAGGAGGAAGAGAGAGGAGAGGAGGGGGTAGGAGGAAGAGAGAGGAGAGGAGGGGGGTAGCAGGAAGAGAGAGAGGAGGATGGTAGGAGGAAGAGAGAGGAGAGGAGGGGGGTAGGAGGAAGAGAGAGGAGAGGAGGAGGGTAGGAGGAAGAGAGAGGAGAATGGTAGGAGGAAGAGAGAGGAGAGAAGTGGTGTAGGAGGAAGAGAGAGGAGAGGAGGATGGTAGGAGGAAGAGAGAGGAGAGGAGGGGGGTAGGAGGAAGAGAGAGGAGAGGAGGATGGTAGGAGGAAGAGAGAGGAGAGGAGGGGGGTAGGAGGAAGAGAGAGGAGAGGAGGGGGGTAGCAGGAAGAGAGAGGAGAGGAGGATGGTAGGAGGAAGAGAGAGGAGAGGAGGGGGTAGGAGAAAGAGAGAGGAGAGGAGGGTAGGAGGAAGAGAGAGGAGAGGAGGATGGTAGGAGGAAGAGAGAGGAGAGAAGGGGGGTAGGAGGAAGAGAGAGGAGAGGAGGGGGGTAGGAGGAAGAGAGAGGAGAGGAGGGGGGTAGGAGGAAGAGAGAGGAGAGGAGGGGGGTAGGAGGAAGAGAGAGGAGAGGAGGGGGGTAGGAGGAAGAGAGAGGACAGGAAGCTGAGTCGTTATCGTGTTAGCATCGTCACGCTGACTACGTGACTCAACCGCTAAGGGCCTGTCTGTGTGTTTGTGTTAATGCGTGTGGCAGGTAGCCTAGCGGTTAAGAGCTTTGGGCCAGTATACCGAAAGGTCACTGGTTCGAATCTCCCCTTGAGTAAGGAATTCAGAAAGTATTCAGACCCCTTGACTTTTTCCACATGTTCTTACATTATAGCCTTATTCTAAAATGGATTACATTCACAATACACCATAATGACATCACAATACCCCGTGATGACATCACAATAATCCATAATGACATCACAATACCCCATAATGACATCACAATACCCCATAATGACATCACAATAACCCATAATGACATCACAATACCCCGTGATGACATCACAATACCCCATAATGACATCACAATACCCCGTGATGACATCACAATACACCATAATGACATCACAATACCCCGTGATGACATCACAATACCCCGTGATGACATCACAATACCCCATAATGACATCACAATACCCCATAATGACATCACAATAACCCATAATGACATCACAATACCCCGTGATGACATCACAATACCCCATAATGACATCACAATACCCCGTGATGACATCACAATACACCATAATGACATCACAATACCCCGTGATGACATCACAATAATCCATAATGACATCACAATACCCCATAATGACATCACAATACCCCATAATGACATCACAATAACCCATAATGACATCACAATACCCCGTGATGACATCACAATACCCCATAATGACATCACAATACCCCATAATGACATCACAATAACCCATAATGACATCACAATACCCCATAATGACAAAGTGAAAACAGGCACCCTTAGATGATTAAATCTAGCTACAAATATTTGGTCAATCTGTACGTCTAGCTAGTTAGTTTACTCCAGTTTATAAATAAAAAACCAGACAGTTTTCTAGTTAGTTTATTCCAGTTAAGGAATAGCTAAAATTCCGACATGATATCGATGACCTTTTCATATTAGTGCCCATCTCTGGTCTACAGTAGTTGTGTTCGGTCTCTTCAATAATGGAGCAATAGACATCTGGACGATAGCTAAGGCTTGTTTACAATACACAACACAATGCAACACAGACAGTACCTAAAACATAGCTCTTCCCTCCCTCCATCTCTCCTCTCATTCTCCCTCCTTTCCTCCCTCTCCCTCCCTCCCTCTGTTCCTCCCTCTCCTCTCATGTCCTCTATCCTCTCCTCTCTCTCTCTGCATCTATCCTCTCCCTCTCTCCCTCCTTCTAAGCTCTCCTCTCCATCTCTCCCTCCATTTATCCTCTCCCTCTCTCTCTGCATCTTACGTTATGTCATGGGTATGCTTGGTGGTGTCTTACGTTATGTCATGGGTATGCTTGGTGGTGTCTTACGTTATGTCATGGGTATGCTTGGTGGTGTCTTAAGTTATGTCATGGGTATGCTTGGTGGTGTCTTACGTTATGTCATGGGTATGCTTGGTGGTGTCTTAAGTTATGTCATGGGTATGCTTGGTGGTGTCTTAAGTTATGTCATGGGTATGCTTGGTGGTGTCTTACGTTATGTCATGGGTATGCTTGGTGGTGTCTTACGCTATGTCATGGGTATGCTTGGTGGTGTCTTACGCTATGTCATGGGTATGCTTGGTGGTGTCTTACGCTATGTCATGGGTATGCTTGGTGGTGTCTTACGCTATGTCATGGGTATGCTTGGTGGTGTCTTACGCTATGTCATGGGTATGCTTGGTGGTGTCTTACGTTATGTCATGGGTATGCTTGGTGGTGTCTTAAGTTATGTCATGGGTATGCTTGGTGGTGTCTTACGTTATGTCATGGGTATGCTTGGTGGTGTCTTAAGTTATGTCATGGGTATGCTTGGTGGTGTCTTAAGTTATGTCATGGGTATGCTTGGTGGTGTCTTACGTTATGTCATGGGTATGCTTGGTGGTGTCTTAAGTTATGTCATGGGTATGCTTGGTGGTGTCTTACGTTATGTCATGGGTATGCTTGGTGGTGTCTTAAGTTATGTCATGGGTATGCTTGGTGGTGTCTTAAGTTATGTCATGGGTATGCTTGGTGGTGTCTTACGCTATGTCATGGGTATGCTTGGTGGTGTCTTACGCTATGTCATGGGTATGCTTGGTGGTGTCTTAAGTTATGTCATGGGTATGCTTGGTGGTGTCTTAAGTTATGTCATGGGTATGCTTGGTGGTGTCTTACGTTATGTCATGGGTATGCTTGGTGGTGTCTTAAGTTATGTCATGGGTATGCTTGGTGGTGTCTTACGTTATGTCATGGGTATGCTTGGTGGTGTCTTAAGTTATGTCATGGGTATGCTTGGTGGTGTCTTACGTTATGTCAGGGGTATGCTTGGTGGTGTCTTAAGTTATGTCATGGGTATGCTTGGTGGTGTCTTACGTTATGTCAGGTGTATGCTTGGTGGTGTCTTACGTTATGTCATGGGTATGCTTGGTGGTGTCTTACGTTATGTCATGGGTATGCTTGGTGGTGTCTTACGCTATGTCATGGGTATGCTTGGTGGTGTCTTAAGTTATGTCATGGGTATGCTTGGTGGTGTCTTAAGTTATGTCATGGGTATGCTTGGTGGTGTCTTACGCTATGTCATGGGTATGCTTGGTGGTGTCTTACGCTATGTCATGGGTATGCTTGGTGGTGTCTTACGCTATGTCATGGGTATGCTTGGTGGTGTCCTACGCTATGTCATGGGTATGATTGGTGGTGTCTTACGTTATGTCATGGGTATGCTTGGTGGTGTCTTACGTTATGTCATGGGTATGCTTGGTGGTGTCTTACGCTATGTCATGGGTATGCTTGGTGGTGTCTTACGCTATGTCATGGGTATGCTTGGTGGTGTCTTACGCTATGTCATGGGTATGCTTGGTGGTGTCTTACGCTATGTCATGGGTATGCTTGGTGGTGTCTTACGCTATGTCATGGGTATGCTTGGTGGTGTCTTACGCTATGTCATGGGTATGCTTGGTGGTGTCTTACGTTATGTCAGGTGTATCCTTCATGGTGTATTACGTTATGTCATGGGTATGCTTGGTGGTGTCTTACGCTATGTCATGGGTATGCTTGGTGGTGTCTTACGCTATGTCATGGGTATGCTTGTCAAGGAATAGAGCTCATTGCAGGCAAAGTCCTAGAGGACAACCTGGTCCAGACACTGGGAGATGAATTCACCTTTCAGCAGGAAAATAACCTACAACACAAGGGCAAATATACACTGGAGTTGGTTACCAATAAGACAGTGAATGTTCCCGAGTGGGATAGTTCAGATGTTGACTTATATCAGTTTGAAAATCTATGGCAAGTGTCACGACTTCCGCCGAAGTCAGTCCCTCTCCTCGTTCGGGTGGCGTTCGGCGGTCGACGTTACCGGTCTTCTAAGCCATCGCCGCTCCACCTGTCATTTTCCATTTGTTTTGTCTTGTTTTCCTGCACACCTGGTTTACGTCTTCTCATAATTACTATGTGTATTTAGCCCTCTGTTCCCTCCATGTCTCTGTGGGGTATTGTGTATTTGTCGAGGTTGGAACGCTTCCGCCGGGTTAGCGCCAGGTTTTTAGGTATACCTGTGTTTTGTGGCAGCCGGTACTTTGTTCTTTGTTTGTGGTACTTATTGCTGCCTTACTTGTTTTGGGCATTTGGTTTTGGTGACACTGACATTCTGGTCTTACTATTACCTCAGTAAAGTGCTTTGTGTTCATTCATCTCTGCTCTCCTGCGCCTGACTTCCATGCACCAGCTACACCCACCGCCTGACAGCAAGACTAGAAAATGGTTGTCTAGTAACATTCAACTTGACAAGAATTGAAAAAATAATAATGTGCAAATAATCCAGGTGTGAAAAACTCTTAGAGACTTACCCAGAAACACTCACAGCTCTTAGAGACTTACCCAGAAACACTCACAGCTCTTACAGACTTACCCAGAAACACTCACAGCTCTTAGAGACTTACCCAGAAACACTCACAGCTCTTAGAGACTTACCCAGAAACACTCACAGCTCTTAGAGACTTACCCAGAAACACTCACAGCTCTTAGAGACTTACCCTGAAACACTCACAGCTCTTAGAGACTTACCCAGAAACACTCACAGCTCTTAGAGACTTACCCAGAAACACTCACAGCTCTTACAGACTTACCCAGAAACACTCACAGCTCTTAGAGACTTACCCAGAAACACTCACAGCTCTTAGAGACTTACCCAGAAACACTCACAGCTCTTACAGACTTACCCAGAAACACTCACAGCTCTTAGAGACTTACCCAGAAACACTCACAGCTCTTAGAGACTTACCCAGAAACACTCACAGCTGTAAATGCTACCAAAGGTGATTCTAACATGTATTGACTCAGGGGTGTGAATACTTGTAAATGTAAAAGAGATATTTCACTTTGTCATTATAGGGTATTGTGATGTCATTGTAGGGTATTGTGATGTCATTGTAGGGTATTGTGATGTCATTGTAGGGTATTGTGATGTCATTGTAGGGTATTGTGATGTCATTGTAGGGTATTGTGTGTAGATGGGTGAGAGAGGGAAAAAAATCAATGTGATCCATTTTGAATTCAGGCCGAAACACAACAACATGTGCAATAAGTCAAGGGTTATGAATCCTTTCTGAAGGGACTGTATAAAGAGGTAGTGCACCTCGGGGCTGGATGCAGCCGCGGGCTGAGTGTTGTCAGAGTGGCTGGTCGAGGGGTCGGGGACATAGTTATGCTCATTTGTACACTGCAAATTGACCACAAGTTGGTCAAGGAATTAGACAGTATTTGAAAATAACACTATTTCGTATCTAGATTATGTCAACTGTTTTATTTGTGGGAATGTTTTGTGGGCTGAATTTACAAAATAACTCCTTCTTTTGTACTAAACACTTTGGGCCACAAAAATGACTTGTAGGCTGGTTTTGGCCCGTGGGCCGCCTGTTCCGGACCCACGCTATATCCTAATACACCCCAGTGAAACAAGCTCTCCTATTGTTCCTGATTAGTACTCTCCCATTGGTTCCTGTATCTTTCTCTATGGCCACGGTGCAGTAATGATGCATGATGATTGGCTGCTGTATAAATCACAGCAGTGTGAGATGATACATGAATAATTGTTAGATTTATAGTTGTGACAATCTGTGCTATCTATTACCTGAGTCTATTCCTCAACCCTGAACACAACCCTCCCCAACAGACATCCCTCTGATTCAATCAATACTGAGAGAGAGAGAGGGAGAGAGAGGGAGAGAGAGATGGAGAGAGAGAGAGAGATGGAGACAGATGGAGAGAGAGAGAGAGAGAGATGGAGAGAGAGAGAGAGAGAGAGATGGAGAGAGAGAGAGAGAGAGAGAGATGGAGAGAGAGAGAGATCATCATCCTTAGCTTTGGTATCCTCAATTGAATGATAAAATATACAGACTACAAATTCCAATTAGCTATAATAAAACCCTTTAACGTCATCCTCAGCTCTGGCATTTTCCCCAATATTTGGAACCAAGGACTGATCACCCCAATCCACAAAAGTGGAGACAAATGTGACCCCAATAACTACCGTGGAATATGCGTCAACAGTAACCTTGGGAAAATCCTCTGCATTATCATTAACAGCAGACTCGTACATTTCCTCAACGAAAACAATGTACTGAGCAAATGTCAAATTGGCTTTTTACCAAATTACCGTACAACAGACCATGTATTCACCCTGCACACCCTAATTGACAACCAAACAATCCAAAACAAAAGCAAAGTCTTCTCATGCTTTGTTGATTTAAAAAAAGCCTTCAACTCAATTTGGCATGAGGGTCTGCTATACAAACTGATGGAAAGTGGTGTTGGGGGTAAAACATACGACATCATAAAATCCATGTACACAAACAACAAGTGTGCGGTTCAAATTGGCAAAAAAAAACACATTTCTTCCCACATGGTCGTGGGGTGAGACAGGGATGCAGCTTGAGCTCCAACCTCTTCAACATATATATCAACGAATTGGCGTGGGCACTAGAAAAGTCTGCAGTACCCAGCCTCACCCTACTAGAATCTGAAGTCAAATGTATACTGTTTGCTGATGATCTGGTGCTTCTGTCACCAACCAAGGAGGGCCTACAGCAGCACCTAGATCTTCTGCACAGATTATGTCAGACCTCTGCCCAATGTATGACCATATTAGAGAGACATATTTCGCTCAGATTACACAGATCCACAAAGATTTCGAAAACAAATCCAATTTTGATAAACTCCCATATCTACTGGGTGAAATTCCACAGTGTGACATCACAGCAGCAAGATTTGTGACCTGTTGCCACGAGAAAAGGGCAACCAGTGAAGAACAAACACCATTGTAAATCCAACCCATATTTATGCTTATTTATTTTATATTGTGTCCTTTAACCATTTGTACATTGTTAAAAACACTGTATATATATAATGACATTTGTAATATCTTTATTGTTTTGAAATTTCTGTATGTGTAATGTTTACTGTTAATTTGTATTGTTTATTTAACTTTTATATATTATCTACCTCACTTGCTTTGGCAATGTTAACACATGTTTCCCATGCCAATAAAGCCCCTTGAATTTAATTGAGAGAGATAGAGAAGGCTGATACTGGGCTCCCGAATGGCGCAGCGGTCTAAGGCATCTCAGTGCTAGAGGCGTTACTAAAGACACCCTGGTTTGAATCCGGGCTGTATCATAACCGGCCGTGATTGGGAGTCCCATAGGGCGGCACACAATTGGCCCAGCATCGTCCATGTTTGGCCGGTGTAGGCCGTCATAGAAAATAAGAATTTGTTCTTAAAATGACTTTATCTAAAAGTTAGTTATAGTTAGTTATATAAAAGTTAAACTTAAAAAAATATATCTGCTGTAGCTGTTACCTTCAGTCAGTGGGTTGAATATTACAAATATGTTTCATCATTTTATATAATTTATAAACATATATATATATAATTCAACACAGAACATCCAGTGCTTCAATGTCAAACAGTTTAGTTATATATATATATATAATATATCTCAGTCATCTGTGATGTATATGAAGTGTAATAGTGGGATGCAACTCAACATGTAATACATTTAAACTCTATATCTCGTACAAGTGTCTTCTTTTGTTTCGGCCCATAACCATGTGTGTGAGATGTAGACTTTTGATTCTAAGTAGATTTGTTTAGGACTTCCAACAAAACCTGTGTGACCCTGATTTAGCCCACTGCAGTAACCTGACATAACAAATGGAGAATAAGCCTCTCCTCCCTCCCTCCCTCCCTCCCTCCCTCCCTCCCTCCCTCCCTCCCTCCCTCCCTCCCTCCCTCCCTCCCTCCCTCCCCCTCCCTCCCTCCCTCCCTCTCTCCCGCCCTCCCTCCCTCTCTCTCTCTCTCTCCCTCCCTCTCTCTCTCTCTACCTCTCTCCCTCCCTCCCTCCCTCCCTCCCTCCCTCCCCTCTCTCCCTCCCTCCCTCTCCCCCTCCCTCCCTCCCTCCCTCCCTCTCCCCCTCCCTCTCTCCCTCCCTCTCTCCCTCCCTCCCTCCCTCTCCCTCCCTCCCTCCCTCCCTCCCTCCCTCCCTCCCTCCCTCCCTCCCTCCCTCTCCCCTCCCCCTCCCTCCCCCCTCCCCCTCCCTCCCTCCTCCCCTCCCTCCCTCCCTCCCTCCCTCTCCCTCCCTCCCTCCCTCCCCTCCCTCCCTCCCTCCCTCCCCTCCCTCCCTCCCTCCCTCCCTCCCTCCCTCCCTCCCTCCCTCCCTCCCTCCCTCCCTCCCTCTCCCCTCCCTCCTCCCTCCCTCTCTCCCTCCTCCCTCCCTCCCTCCCTCCCTCCCTCCTCTCTCTCCCTCACTCCCTCTCTCCCTCCCCATTCTTTTTCCAGTTCCGCACAAATATTTTCAGTTCAAGTCAGGACATTAACAAGTGTGTGTGTGCACGTGTGTGTTAGACGTACTTGTGTGTCTATGTGTGTGTTAATGATCAGAGATGATAAAAATAAATATTTCAAGGCCAGCAGATGATAAATGTGTTTTCTTGGATAAATAAAATAGGAAACTCTCAGGTCAGGGTTTATCAGGTTGCTGCAGCCTCTCTCTCCTCACCTCATGGCCCTTTAAGAGCGGCAGAGGGCTGCAGGCCACGCCCCCCAATTAAGGTCTGTTAATTGAACATTGTAATCTGTTCTCGTTCAGGGGGCAAACAGGGTTAAACAGCAATTCACTTGAGGCCAAATCTCCACTCTGAACCACACACACAAACACACACACACACACACACACACACACTGACAGGCATGCATGCAGACACAAACACACACACACACGCACACACGCACGCACACACTGACAGGCATGCATGCAGACACACACACACACACACACACACACACACACACACACACACGCACACACTGACAGGCATGCATGCAGACACACACACACATTTCTGTGCAGCAGGCCCTCAGATGAATCCTCGCTCCTCAGGGAATCACATGACTATCAGCTATTAAAGGAACAACTACAGTGTGATGTCACCAGATGATGGAGGATGTCATGAGAGAGAGACTCTGTTTCGTTAAGTATTCATTTGAGGAGACGGTGTGGGATTGGGGTTAAGGGGTAGGAGGATGGGGTACTGTCCAGCCCTCAGACACCAGATGTATTGAACAGGAAGCCAGTCTACTGTCCAGCCCTCAGACACCAGATGTAATGAACAGGAAGCCAGTCTACTGTCCAGCCCTCAGACATCAGATGTAATGAACAGGAAGCCAGTCTACTGTCCAGCCCTCAGACATCAGATGTAATGAACAGGAAGCCAGTCTACTGTCCAGCCCTCAGACATCAGATGTAATGAACAGGAAGCCAGTCTACTGTCCAGCCCTCAGACACCAGATGTAATGAACAGGAAGCCAGTCTACTGTCCAGCCCTCAGACATCAGATGTAATGAACAGGAAGCCAGTCCACTGTCCAGCCCTCAGACACCAGATGTAATGAACAGGAAGCCAGTCTACTGTCCAGCCCTCAGACATCAGATGTAATGAACAGAACAGGAAGCCAGTCTACTGTCCAGCCCTCAGACACCAGATGTAATGAACAGGAAGCCAGTCTACTGTCCAGCCCTCAGACACCAGATGTAATGAACAGGAAGCCAGTCCACTGTCCAGCCCTCAGACATCAGATGTAATGAACAGGAAGCCAGTCTACTGTCCAGCCCTCAGACACCAGATGTAATGAACAGGAAGCCAGTCTACTGTCCAGCCCTCAGACATCAGATGTAATGAACAGGAAGCCAGTCTACTGTCCAGCCCTCAGACATCAGATGTAATGAACAGAACAGGAAGCCCGTTCCTGTAGGTTCATGCTCTACAACATCCGCAGAGTACGACCCTGCCTCACACAGGAAGCGGCGCAGGTCCTAATCCAGGCACTTGTCATCTCCCGTCTGGATTACTGCAACTCGCTGTTGGCTGGGCTCCCTGCCTGTGCCATTAAACCCCTACAACTCATCCAGAACGCCGCAGCCCGTCTGGTGTTCAACCTTCCCAAGTTCTCTCACGTCACCCCGCTCCTCCGCTCTCTCCACTGGCTTCCAGTTGAAGCCGCATCCGCTACAAGACCATGGTGCTTGCCTACGGAGCTGTGAGGGGAACGGCACCGCAGTACCTCCAGGCTCTGATCAGGCCCTACACCCAAGCAAGGGCACTGCGTTCATCCACCTCTGGCCTGCTCGCCTCCCTACCATTGAGGAAGTACAGTTCCCGCTCAGCCCAGTCAAAACTGTTCGCTGCTCTGGCCCCCCAATGGTGGAACAAACTCCCTCACGACGCCAGGACAGCGGAGTCAATCACCACCTTCCGGAGACACCTGAAACCCCACCTCTTCAAGGAATACCTAGGATAGGATAAAGTAATCCTTCTCACCCCCCCCCTTAAATGATTTAGATGCACTATTGTAAAGTGGCTGTTCCACTGGATGTCAGAAGGTGAATTCACCAATTTGTAAGTCGCTCTGGATAAGAGCGTCTGCTAAATGACTTAAATGTAAATGTAAATGTAAATGTAAATGTAAGCCAGTCTACTGTCCAGCCCTCAGACATCAGATGTAATGAACAGAACAGGAAGCCAGTCTACTGTCCAGCCCTCAGACACCAGATGTAATGAACAGGAAGCCAGTCTACTGTCCAGCCCTCAGACATCAGATGTAATGAACAGAACAGGAAGCCAGTCTACTGTCCAGCCCTCAGACACCAGATGTAATGAACAGGAAGCCAGTCTACTGTCCAGCCCTCAGACATCAGATGTAATGAACAGGAAGCCAGTCTACTGTCCAGCCCTCAGACACCAGATGTAATGAACAGGAAGCCAGTCTACTGTCCAGCCCTCAGACACCAGATGTAATGAACAGGAAGCCAGTCTACTGTCCAGCCCTCAGACACCAGATGTAATGAACAGGAAGCCAGTCTACTGTCCAGCCCTCAGACACCAGATGTAATGAACAGGAAGCCAGTCTACTGTCCAGCCCTCAGACACCAGATGTAATGAACAGGAAGCCAGTCTACTGTCCAGCCCTCAGACATCAGATGTAATGAACAGGAAGCCAGTCTACTGTCCAGCCCTCAGACATCAGATGTAATGAACAGGAAGCCAGTCTACTGTCCAGCCCTCAGACATCAGATGTAATGAACAGGAAGCCAGTCTACTGTCCAGCCCTCAGACACCAGATGTAATGAACAGGAAGCCAGTCTACTGTCCAGCCCTCAGACACCAGATGTAATGAACAGGAAGCCAGTCTACTGTCCTGCCCTCAGACACCAGATGTAATGAACAGAACAGGAAGCCAGTCTACTGTCCAGCCCTCAGACATCAGATGTAATGAACAGGAAGCCAGTCTACTGTCCAGCCCTCAGACATCAGATGTAATGAACAGGAAGCCAGTCTACTGTCCAGCCCTCAGACACCAGATGTAATGAACAGGAAGCCAGTCTACTGTCCAGCCCTCAGACACCAGATGTAATGAACAGGAAGC
>NC_088225.1:38389748-38409748 GCF_036934945.1 Oncorhynchus masou masou
CTTCACCATTGAGAGCATCTTGACTGGTTGCATCACTGCCTGGTATGGCAACCGCTTGGCATTTGACTGCAAGGCATGACAGAGGGTAGTGTGAATGGCCCAGTACATCACTGAGGCTCCTTGCCATCCAGGACCTTTATACCAGGCTGTGTCAGAAGAAGAATGGCCCAGTACATCACTGAGGCTCCTTGCCATCCAGGACCTTTATACCAGGCGGTGTCAGAAGAAGAATGGCCCAGTACATCACTGAGGCTCCTTGCCATCCAGGACCTTTATACCAGGCGGTGTCAGAAGAAGAATGGCCCAGTACATCACTGAGGCTCCTTGCCATCCAGGACCTTTATACCAGGCGGTGTCAGAAGAAGAATGGCCCAGTACATCACTGAGGCTCCTTGCCATCCAGGACCTTTATACCAGGCTGTGTCAGAAGAAGAATGGCCCAGTACATCACTGAGGCTCCTTGCCATCCAGGACCTTTATACCAGGCTGTGTCAGAAGAAGAATGGCCCAGTACATCACTGAGGCTCCTTGCCATCCAGGACCTTTATACCAGGCTGTGTCAGAAGAAGAATGGCCCAGTACATCACTGAGGCTCCTTGCCATCCAGGACCTCTATACCAGGCGGTGTCAGGCCTGGAAAACTGTAGTGATTAAAGCTAATGGACACTTTAATGAACAGCGAAGCGCTATCACAAACAAACCCCTCAATTTGAATTGGGATTGAAATTATTTATTTATCTTCCGCTCTGTTGTAGCTGAAGTACAAACCTAATTAAAGAACATTCTCATTTTCATTCAACTTCATTCTCAAACCCCTGGGAAATTATAGAAAGCACAAAAATAATCATTGTAATGATAAAAATATATGTTTGTGATCCAAGTTCCGATTCGATTAGTTTTCCCCTTTTACTGTTCTGCTATTGAAATAACGTACAGCTGCCGACTGATCTTTTCTATTAGGTTCTGAGGAGAAGCCTGTTTCTATCCAGGGCATTCAGCTATATTTCTGAGGCAGATACCACCACCACCTTAATCAAATATGCACTATTACATTAATTATGACACTTTTGATAGAAATAGGTGGATATATGAAAGTTATAATTTTTCTTCAATTAACCATGATTTCATGTTATTCTAAAAATAAATATTTATTACAGTAAATGTCTATTACAAAACCCATAAATATCTATTACAAACCTCATAAATATCTATCGCAAACCCCATAAATATATATCACAAACCCCATAAATGTCTATTACAAACCCCATAAATGTCTATTACAAACCTCATAAATATATATTACAAACCCCATAAATGTCTATTACAAACCCCATAAATGTCTATTACAAACCTCATAAATATATATTACAAACCCCATAAATGTCTATTACAAACCCCATAAATATCTATTACAAACCCCATAAATATATATTACAAACCCCATAAATATCTATTACAAACCCCATAAATATCTATTAGAGTAATTGTCTATTTTTTTTATTTTTTTTATTTTACCTTTATTTAACCAGGCAAGTCAGTTAAGAACAAATTCTTAATTTCAATGATGGCCTGGGAACAGTGGGTTAACTGCCTGTTCAGGGGCAGAATGACAGATTTGTACCTTGTCAGCTCGGGGGTTTGAACTTGCAACCTTCCGGTTACTAGTCCAACGCTCTAACCACTATTACCCACACACCCTGAAACAAAACCCACAAACCCTGAAACAAAACCCACACACCCTGAAACAGACCCCCCCACACACCCTGAAACAAAACCCCCACACACCCTGAAACAGACCCCCCCACACACCCTGAAACAAAACCCCCACACACCACGAAACAAAACCCCCACACACCCTGAAACAAAACCCACACACCCTGAAACAAAACCCCCACACACCCTGAAACAAAACCCACAAACCCTGAAACAAAACCCCCACACACCACGAAACAAAACCCCCACACACCCTGAAACAAAACCCACAAACCCTGAAACAAAACCCCCACACACCCTGAAACAAAACCCCCACACACCCTGAAACAAAACCTCCACACACACTGAAACAGACCCCCCCACACACCACAAAACAAAACCCACACACACCCTGAAACAAAACCCCCACACACCCTGAAACAAAACCCCCACACACCACGAAACAAAACCCCCACACACCCTGAAACAAAACCCCCACACACCCTGAAACAAAGCCCCCACACACCCTGTAGTTAAACCCCCACACACCCTGAAACAAAACCCCCACACACCCTGAAACAAAGCCCCCACACCCTGTAGTTAAACCCCCACACACCCTGAAACAAAGCCCCCACACACCCTGTAGTTAAACCCCCACACACCACGAAACAAAACCCCCACACACCCTGAAACAAAACCCACAGACCCTGAAACAAAACCCACACACCCTGAAACAAAACCTCCACACACACTGAAACAGACCCCCCACACACCACAAAACAAAACCCACACACACCCTGAAACAAAACCCCCACACACCCTGAAACAAAACCCCCACACACCCTGTAGTTAAACCCCCACACACCCTGAAACAAAACCCCCACACACCCTGTAGTTAAACCCCCACACACCCTGAAACAAAACCCACACACCCTGTAGTTAAACCCCCACACACCCTGAAACAAAAACCCCACACACTGTGAAATAAAACCCACACACACCCTGGAACAAAACTCACACCCCGAAACAAAACCCCCACACACCCTGAAACAAGACCCCCACACACCCTGAAACAAGAACCCCACACTCTGTTAAACAAAACCCAAGCACACCATGAAACAAAACTCACACACCCTGAAACAAAACCCACACAACCCCTGAATCAAAACCCACCTAAATATCACAGATAACACAAACCATGAAACAATACCCACCATAATCTAACAGATAACTCACAATCCCTGAATCAAAGCCCACCCAAATCTAACAGATAACACACAAACCCTGAAAAAAACAACAACCCAAATCTCCCACATTACATGATAAACTTTTAACATCAGCAGTGAAAAATGTGTCAACATCCCCCAGCAGATGGCCAGGTATTCACCCCAACTGGCACCCAATTCCCTATATAGTGCACTACTGGCACTCTATTCCATATATAGTGCACTACTGGCACCCTATTCCATATATAGGGCACTACTGGCACCCTATTCCATATATAGGGCACTACTGGCACTCTATTCCATATATAGTGCACTACTGGCACTCTATTCCATATATAGTGCACTACTGGCACCCTATTCCATATATAGGGCACTACTGGCACCCTATTCCATATATAGTGCACTACTGGCACTCTATTCCATATACAGTGCACTACTGGCATCCTTATTCCATATATAGTGCACTACTGGCACTCTATTCCATATATAGTGCACTACTGGCATCCTTATTCCATATATAGTGCACTACTGGCACTCTATTCCATATATAGTGCACTACTGGCATCCTTATTCCATATATAGTGCACTACTGGCACTCTATTCCATATATAGTGCACTACTGGCACCCTATTCCATATATAGTGCACTACTGGCACCCTATTCCATATATAGGGCACTACTGGCACCCTATTCCATATATAGTGCACTACTGGCACTCTATTCCATATATAGTACACTACTGGCACCCTATTCCATATATAGTGCACAACTGGCACCCTATTCCATATATAGTGCACTACTGGCACCCTATTCCATATATAGTGCACTACTGGCACCCTATTCCATATATAGTGCACAACTGGCACCCTATTCCATATATAGTGCACTACTGGCACTCTATTCCATATATAGTGCACAACTGGCACCCTATTCCATATATAGTGCACTACTGGCACTCTATTCCATATATAGTGCACTACTGGCACCCTATTCCATATATAGTGCACTACTGGCACCCTATTCCATATATAGTGCACTACTGGCACCCTATTCCATATATAGTGCACAACTGGCACCCTATTCCATATATAGTGCACTACTGGCACCCTATTCCATATATAGGGCACTACTGGCACCCTATTCCATATATAGTGCACTACTGGCACCCTATTTAGGACACAACCCAGCTCTCTGAAAAACCATATCACCCAAAACATGAGGACAATAAAACACAATAAATATAATCTCCCTCCCTCCCCCTTTCTCTCCCCGCGGTGACTTGACCAAAAAGTCACCCCAAATAACTGTGACCTCCTCAGACATGCTGCTGTGTTTAGCCTGCTGCTGTGATTTACTCTCCAACATGTCACCTGGTGACAACATATCACCTAGAGACGAGACTGGCTGGAGGCAGGGATGCTTTCTTTCTCCCCCCCTCCACCTCCACCTCTCTCTCTCTCTCTCTCTCCACCTCTCTCTCTCCACCTCTCTCTCTCTCTCTCTCCACCTCTCTCTCTCTCTCTCCACCTCTCTCTCTCTCTCCACCTCCACCTCTCTCTCTCTCTCTCTCTCCACCTCCCTCTCTCTCTCTCCACCTCTCTCTCTCTCTCTACCTCTCTCTCTCTGCATGCTGGGAGTGATTGGTGCATGCTGGGAATTGTTTGAGTGAAGGAGTGCGTGTGTTGTGTAGAGTTAGATATTCACAACTTTCTTTAGGTTTGCTATTTCTTGGTGGTATTTTTTTGGTTTTCTTCTGTGCATGATTAAGGTTATGATTTTTGTTGTGGTAGAATTAAGTATTTCGTTTTTCGTATTGAAATGACCCTGATTTTGGCGGGGATGGCAGCCCGAATGGGGATGCCGTCCCTGTCACTTCGGCAAGGCTTTAGGTGTGTTACTGAAGCAGCTGTCATGGTGGAGGAGATTCTGGTCACCGTAGGAGAGAAGGTGGGATTTGAGAATATTGCTTATGCATCCCGGATGAATAAAGCTGTGGTGTACTTCTTAAAGAAGAGTGTCTGGTTGATCGTATGGTTGAGCATGGTGTACTTCTTAAAGAAGATTGTCTGGTTGATCGGATGGTTGAGCATGGTGTACTTCTTAAAGAAGATTGTCTGGTTGATCGGATGGTTGAGCATGGTGTACTTCTTAAAGAAGAGTGTCTGGTTGATCGGATGGTTGAGCATGGTGTACTTCTTAAAGAAGAGTGTCTGGTTGATCGGATGGTTGAGCATGGCGTACTTCTTAAAGGAGAGTATCTGGTTGATCGGATGGTTGAGCATGGCGTACTTCTTAAAGGAGAGTATCTGGTTGATCGGATGGTTGAGCATGGCGTACTTCTTAAAGGAGAGTATCTGGTTGATCGGATGGTTGAGCATGGCGTACTTCTTAAAGGAGAGTATCTGGTTGATCGGATGGTTGAGCATGGCGTACTTCTTAAAGGAGAGTATCTGGTTGATCGGATGGTTGAGCATGGCGTACTTCTTAAAGGAGAGTATCTGGTTGATCGGATGGTTGAGCATGGCGTACTTCTTAAAGGAGAGTATCTGGTTGATCGGATGGTTGAGCATGGCGTACTTCTTAAAGGAGAGTATCTGGTTGATCGGATGGTTGAGCATGGCGTACTTCTTAAAGGAGAGTATCTGGTTGATCGGATGGTTGAGCATGGCGTACTTCTTAAAGGAGAGTATCTGGTTGATCGGATGGTTGAGCATGGCGTACTTCTTAAAGGAGAGTATCTGGTTGATCGGATGGTTGAGCATGGTGTACTTCTTAAAGAAGACGATTTCAAATGTACCACCGTTTATTCCCAATGAGCTGTTGGAGTGCGAGTTATTGCGCTTTGGGAAGTTCGCCAGTTCAATGAAGGTTGTCCCGTTGGGTTGCAAACACCCGGCGTTGAAACAGGTAATGTCATTTCGGCGACAGGTGTTTATGTTTTTGGACTCACCGGAGCAGACTTTAGAGTTATCGTTTAAAATCAAGTATGACAATAGACTGTATATGGCTTATGCTAGTACGGGTAGTCAATGGTGTTTTGAGTGTGGGGATGTTGGTCATAAGCGACATGTTTGCCCGAAAAGGGACAAGGCCGAGGGAGGGGCGCAGGTGGTCCTCGTAACGCCTGGGCCCGCTGATGTAGGGAGAGGTGGTCCTCGTAACGCCTGGGCCCGCTGATGTAGGGAGAGGTGGTCCTCGTAACGCCTGGGCCCGCTGATGTAGGGAGAGGTGGACCCGCTGATGTAGGGAGCAGTGGACCGACAGCGGTAGAGCAGCCAAAATAACCGGTTGCTGAGGAACAAGTTATCTGTGTTGAGGGCACGGGGTTGCAACTTGTATGAGAGGGAAATGTTATGCTACAGAAAAGTATTGTTGTAGAAGGTTAGGACGTATCTGAAGAGCCAGTTCTTCAGACTGGTGAGCAGGTGCCCAGTACGAGTGCTGGGGTAAAGGAGGGGGTTCATGTGGAGCTAGGCTCCCAGGGAGTGGAGGAGATGCCCACTACGAGTGCTGGGGTTCATGTAGAGCTTGGCTCCCAGGTAGTGGAGGAGATGCCCACTATGAGTGCTGGGGTTCATGTAGAGCTAGGCTCCAAGGTAGTGGAGGAGATGCCCACTCCGAGTAATGAGGTACAGGAGGGGGTTCATGTGGAGCTAAGCTCCCAGGTAGTGGAGGAGATGCCCACTATGAGTGCTGGGGTTCATGTGGAGCTAGTGATGTTCAGGTGGGGCTAGTCTTCCAGGTAGTGGAGGAGATGCCCACTATGAGTAGTGATGTTCAGGTGGGGCTAGTCTCCCAGGTAGTGGAGGAGATGCTTGGTACTAGTGATGAGGTGCAAGTGGGGAGTATTGAAAGGGATGTGGTAGAGGGGAGTCAGTTGTCTGTGGTCTCAGCTGAGGATCAGGAGAAGGATATGGAGATCTCTTCAGATATGACAGCTGCTGGTGACGACTCAGTTTATGATCTAGAGGAGGTAAATGAGTTTCTGGATCAGACTTTTGGGAAATCTGTCAAGTTTGTGAGGTCAGCTGTGGTGTTACAGAAGAAGGTGGGGTTAGACCAGTTGAGTGAGAAGAAGCGGTTTCGCTTGAGGAAATGTATTACTGCTGTTGCAGCAGCAACAGGGAAACATAGTCAGGTTAAGAGAAGAGGAAAAAATAATGATGATGATCAGGATGCTTCATAGGGTGTCTTTTTTCTCGTTGGTTTGTCTGTGGTTTCTTCTGCTTTTCTTTTCTCTTTTCTATATGAAGGTACTAAGGGTTGGTTCTCTTAATATTAATGGGGGAAGGGACAGGAATAAGAGGGCTTGGCTATTAGAAGTAATAAAACAGAAAGGCTTAATGTAGTTTTCCTACAGGTGGGGTGGCAATCTTGTTTTCCTCAGGCTTAGGTGTGACTGTGGTATCTACAACAGAGATTGTCAAGGGTCGGGTTTTATTGGTCAAGGTGGATGTTATGGGATTTTTTTTTTTTGAATGTTTGTGCTCCTAATGAGGGTACAGAGCGTATTGCTGTTTTTGATCAAATAAAGGGAACCTTAAGACAGTGTGACCAAGAGGGGTGTATGGTTTTAGGGGTGACTGGAATTGTACAGTGGATTTTACTGTTGATCGCACCGTTGAAGAACCTCACCTGCGGTCAGCCACTTGCCTGTCTGTTCTATTAACTGAGTTAGAGCTTGCTGATGTGTGGAGAGTAAGGAATGCAAAAGTTAGGCAGAACACATGGCTAAAGGTTAATGAAGGTCGTATCAGTGCAGCAAGGTTAGACAGGTTGTATGTATCTGAGCAATACTGTAGTAGGGTTGGAAAGTGTGCCATTACTCCTGTGGGTTTCTCTGATCATCATATTGTTACTGTTGATATTCACTTGTCCTGTCCATGAAGATCATCACCTTACTGGTATTTTAATGTTAAATTGTTACATGATGTCATTTTTTGTGAAAGGTTTTTGTTGTTTTGGGAAAAATTGAGAGTTATAAAGGGGAATTTTGAGTCCTTGAGACAATGGTGGGAGGTTGGGAAGGCCCAAATACGAGTATTTTGTCAACAGTATACTGCTCTGTCTCAAATTGAAGTTAAAGAGACTATCAAGGCCCTTGAACAGGACATCAAATCTATTGAATTGAAGCTGCTCACTCAGAACGACCCTGGACTAGTCATGAACTTACAGGACAAGAGACATGAACTGAGGTCGTTTCTGCATAAAAGAGTGAAGGGTGCCTTGATTAGGTCTCGTTTCGCTTCCCTCGAGGATATGGATGCTCCTTAGCGTTTTGTTTTTTTTAACCACTAGGACAGTCGACATTTCAAAGAAAACAGATGGTCTGCCTTCGTCTCCCTGATGGGAAGGTGACCACGAATGATATTGAAATGCGTCAACATGCCGTGGATTTCTACTCGTCCCTTTATAAGGCGGAGGATTGTGACTCTCTGTGTACTGAACAGTTGTGACACAGTCTTCCTCAATTGGGACCTGAGCAGAGAGTCGCTTTGGACTCTGACATTACATTGCAGGAGCTGTCCACAGCAGTTATGCAGCTCTCAACAGGCCGAGCCCCTGGCATCGATGGTTTACCATCTGAGTTTTATAAGCACTTTTGGGGGTCTATTGGGGAGGATGTTTATGAAGTGGTGTGTGAATCATTTCATGAGGGTTCTCTTCCTGTATCCTGGCAACGTGAGGGTTCTCTTCCTGTTTCCTGTCAACGTGAGGGTTCTCTTCCTGTATCCTGGCAACATGAGGGTTCTCTTCCTGTATCCTGGCAACGTGAGGGTTCTCTTCCTGTATCCTGTCAACGTGAGGGTTCTCTTCCTGTTTCCTGGCAACGTGAGGGTTCTCTTCCTGTATCCTGGCAACGTGAGGGTTCTCTTCCTGTATCCTGGCAACGTGAGGGTTCTCTTCCTGTATCCTGGCAACGTGAGGGTTCTCTTCCTGTTTCCTGTCAACGTGAGGGTTCTCTTCCTGTATCCTGGCAACGTGAGGGTTCTCTTCCTGTATCCTGGCAACGTGAGGGTTCTCTTCCTGTATCCTGGCAACGTGAGGGTTCTCTTCCTGTATCCTGGCAACGTGATGGTTCTCTTCCTGTATCCTGGCAACGTGAGGGTTCTCTTCCTGTATCCTGGCAACGTGAGGGTTCTCTTCCTGTTTCCTGTAAACGTGAGGGTTCTCTTCCTGTATCCTGTCAACGTGAGGGTTCTCTTCCTGTATCCTGTCAACGTGAGGGTTCTCTTCCTGTATCCTGTCAACGTGAGGGTTCTCTTCCTGTATCCTGTCAACGTGAGGGTTCTCTTCCTGTATCCTGTCAACGTGAGGGTTCTCTTCCTGTATCCTGTCAACGTGAGGGTTCTCTTCCTGTATCCTGTCAACGTGAGGGTTCTCTTCCTGTATCCTGTCAACGTGAGGGTTCTCTTCCTGTATCCTGTCAACGTGAGGGTTCTCTTCCTGTATCCTGGCAACGTGAGGGTTCTCTTCCTGTATCCTGTCAACGTGAGGGTTCTCTTCCTGTATCCTGGCAACGTGAGGGTTCTCTTCCTGTATCCTGTAAATGTGAGGGTTCTCTTCCTGTATCCTGGCAACGTGAGGGTTCTCTTCCTGTATCCTGGCAACGTGAGGGTTCTCTTCCTGTATCCTGGCAACGTGAGGGTTCTCTTCCTGTTTCCTGTCAACGTGAGGGTTCTCTTCCTGTATCCTGGCAACGTGAGGGTTCTCTTCCTGTATCCTGGCAACGTGAGGGTTCTCTTCCTGTATCCTGGCAACGTGAGGGTTCTCTTCCTGTTTCCTGTAAATGTGAGGGTTCTCTTCCTGTATCCTGGCAACGTGAGGGTTCTCTTCCTGTATCCTGTCAACGTGAGGGTTCTCTTCCTGTATCCTGTCAACGTGAGGGTTCTCTTCCTGTTTCCTGTCAACGTGAGGGTTCTCTTCCTGTATCCTGTCAACGTGAGGGTTCTCTTCCTGTATCCTGTCAACGTGAGGGTTCTCTTCCTGTTTCCTGTCAACGTGAGGGTTCTCTTCCTGTATCCTGTCAACGTGAGGGTTCTCTTCCTGTATCCTGTCAACGTGAGGGTTCTCTTCCTGTATACTGTCAACGTGAGGGTTCTCTTCCTGTATCCTGTCAACGTGAGGGTTCTCTTCCTGTATCCTGTCAACGTGAGGTTCTCTTCCTGTATCCTGTCAACGTGAGGGTTCTCTTCCTGTATCCTGTCAACGTGAGGGTTCTCTTCCTGTATCATGTCAACGTGAGGGTTCTCTTCCTGTATCCTGTCAACGTGAGGGTTCTCTTCCTGTATCCTGGCAACGTGAGGGTTCTCTTCCTGTATCCTGTCAACGTGAGGGTTCTCTTCCTGTATCATGTCAACGTGAGGGTTCTCTTCCTGTATCCTGTCAACGTGAGGGTTCTCTTCCTGTATCCTGTCAACGTGAGGGTTCTCTTCCTGTATCCTGTCAACGTGAGGGTCTCTTCCTGTATCCTGTCAACGTGAGGGTTCTCTTCCTGTATCCTGTCAACGTGAGGGTTCTCTTCCTGTATCCTGTCAACGTGAGGGTTCTCTTCCTGTATCCTGTCAACGTGAGGGTTCTCTTCCTGTATCCTGTCAACGTGAGGGTTCTCTTCCTGTATCCTGTCAACGTGAGGGTTCTCTTCCTGTATCCTGTCAACGTGAGGGTTCTCTTCCTGTATCCTGTCAACGTGCGGTGCTTTCACTGTTGCCAAAAAAGGGGGATTTGGTTCTCATAAAAAATTGGAGACCTGTTGCTTTGTTTCTAAATGTCTCTCAAACAGACAGGTTGAAAGAGTATCTGAGATTGTTGATCCACAAGGACCAGTCCTACTGTGTACCTGATCGCTCTATTGTTGACAACTTGTTTCTGATAAGGGATGTTTTAGACATTTCTAAACTGTCTGATGTAAATGTGGGTTTAGTTTCGTTGGATCAGGAGAAGGCTTTTGATCGTGTGGACCACCAGTACTTGTTTAAAACAATGAAAGCCTTTGGGTTTGGGGATGTTTTTCTGTCTTGGGTGAATTTACTGTATGCTGGAGCCTCGTGTATGGTGAAGGTGGGTGGTGGTTTGAGTTGCCCCATCCCTGTCCAAAGGGGCATCAGGCAGGGATGCCCAATTTCAGGGCAGTTATATAGTCTGGCGATTGAACCAATGATTGGTTTTTTAAGAGTGAAGCTTACTGGTTTCTCTGTGCCAGGTGTAATGAAGGGTCCCATGATTGCACTGTCTGCGTATGCAGATGACGTGATAGTTTTTATTACCGGGGGTGAGGATGTTAAGGTTCTCTCAAACACGTTAAAGGTGTATGAGGGGGCCTCCTCAGCTAGAATCAATTGGGGAAAGAGTGAAGCGCTGTGGGCAGGTCTGCTTCATATGGGGTCGGCTCCACGGTTACCAGGGGGGCTTCAGATAGGGTCCGCTCCACGGTTACCAGGGGGGCTTCAGACGGGGTCCGCTCCACGGTTACCAGGGGGGCTTTAGATAGGGTCCGCTCCACGGTTACCAGGGGGGCTTTAGATAGGGTCCGCTCGACGGTTACCAGGGGGCTTCAGATAGGGTCCGCTCCACGGTTACCAGGGGAGCTTCAGATAGGGTCCGCTCCACGGTTACCAGGGGGGCTTCAGATAGGGTCCGCTCCACGGTTACCAGGGGGGCTTCAGATAGGGTCCGCTCCACGGTTACCAGGGGGCTTCAGATAGGGTCCGCTCCACGGTTACCAGGGGGCTTCAGATAGGGTCCGCTCCACGGTTACCAGGGGGCTTTAGATAGGGTCCGCTCCACGGTTACCAGGGGGCTTCAGATAGGGTCCGCTCGACGGTTACCAGGGGGCTTCAGATAGGGTCCGCTCCACGGTTACCAGGGGAGCTTCAGATAGGGTCCGCTCCACGGTTACCAGGGGGGCTTTAGATAGGGTCCTCTCCACGGTTACCAGGGGGGCTTTAGATAGGGTCCGCTCCACGGTTACCAGGGGGCTTCAGATAGGGTCCGCTCCACGGTTACCAGGGGGGCTTCAGATAGGGTCCGCTCCACGGTTACCAGGGGGCTTCAGATAGGGTCCGCTCCACGGTTACCAGGGGGGCTTCAGATAGGGTCCGCTCCACGGTTACCAGGGGGGCTTTAGACAGGGTCCGCTCCACGGTTACCAGGGGGGCTTTAGATAGGGTCCGCTCCACGGTTACCAGGGGGGCTTCAGATAGGGTCCGCTCCACGGTTACCAGGGGGGCTTTAGATAGGGTCCGCTCCACGGTTACCAGGGGGCTTCAGATAGGATCCGCTCCACGGTTACCAGGGGGCTTTAGATAGGGTCCGCTCCACGGTTACCAGGGGGCTTTAGATAGGGTCCGCTCCACGGTTACCAGGGGGCTTTAGATAGGGTCCACTCCACGGTTACCAGGGGGCTTCAGATAGGGTCCGCTCCACGGTTACCAGGGGGCTTTAGATAGGGTCCGCTCCACGGTTACCAGGGGGCTTCAGATAGGGTCCGCTCCACGGTTACCAGGGGGCTTTAGATAGGGTCCGCTCCACGGTTACCAGGGGGCTTCAGATAGGGTCCGCTCCACGGTTACCAGGGGGGCTTCAGATAGGGTCCGCTCCACGGTTACCAGGGGGGCTTTAGATAGGGTCCGCTCCACGGTTACCAGGGGGGCTTTAGATAGGGTCCGCTCCACGGTTACCAGGGGGCTTTAGATAGGGTCCGCTCCACGGTTACCAGGGGGGCTTTAGATAGGGTCCGCTCCACGGTTACCAGGGGGCTTTAGATAGGGTCCGCTCCACGGTTACCAGGGGGCTTTAGATAGGGTCCGCTCCACGGTTACCAGGGGGGCTTTAGATAGGGTCCGCTCCACGGTTACCAGGGGGGCTTTAGATAGGGTCCGCTCCACGGTTACCAGGGGGCTTCAGATAGGGTCCACTCCACGGTTACCAGGGGGCTTTAGATAGGGTCCACTCCACGGTTACCAGGGGGCTTCAGATGGGGTCCGCTCCATGGTTACCAGGGGGCTTCAGATAGGGTCCGCTCCACGGTTACCAGGGGGCTTCAGATAGGGTCCGCTCCACGGTTACCAGGGGGCTTTAGATAGGGTCCGCTCCACGGTTACCAGGGGGCTTCAGATAGGGTCCGCTCCACGGTTACCAGGGGGCTTCAGATAGGGTCCGCTCCACGGTTACCAGGGGGCTTTAGATAGGGTCCGCTCCACGGTTACCAGGGGGCTTTAGATAGGGTCCGCTCCACGGTTACCAGGGGGGCTTTAGATAGGGTCCGCTCCACGGTTACCAGGGGGGCTTTAGATAGGGTCCGCTCCACGGTTACCAGGGGGCTTTAGATAGGGTCCGCTCCACGGTTACCAGGGGGCTTTAGATAGGGTCCGCTCCACGGTTACCAGGGGGGCTTTAGATAGGGTCCGCTCCACGGTTACCAGGGGGGCTTTAGATAGGGTCCGCTCCACGGTTACCAGGGGGGCTTCAGATAGGGTCCACTCCACGGTTACCAGGGGGGCTTTAGATAGGGTCCACTCCACGGTTACCAGGGGGGCTTCAGATGGGGTCCGCTCCATGGTTACCAGGGGGCTTCAGATAGGGTCTGCTCCACGGTTACCAGGGGGGCTTCAGTGGGGCAGAGATGGGATGAAGACTTTGGAGTTTTTTCTAGGCTCTGATGTCTTTCACAAAAATAACTGGGAGGGTGTAGCGGAGAAAGTGTTTGCCAGACTGTCAAGATGGAAATGGGTGTTGCCCAGCTGTCTTATAGGGGAAGGGTCCTGGTAGCTAATAATCTTGCTGCTTCTACCCTGTGGCACAGACTAATGATTTTACAGCCACCAAAGGGTCTGATACAAGAGCTTCAGAGGACCCTTGTCAATTTCTTCTGTTCTGGACAACACTGGATTAAAGCTGCAGCCCTGTACCTGCCACTGCACGAGGGTGGGCAAGGCCTGGTGGACATTTCCTCTAGGATCATGGCTTTCCGGCTCCAAGCAGCCCAGAGATTGTTGTACAGAGACTGTTCGAGCTGGGTTGAAACAGCCTACATATTGATGAGGAGAGCGGGTTGTTTGGGCTTAGACAGGCATCTTTTCCTCTTAAAGCTGGAGGGGGGTGATTTGACTGGCCTGACTCCATTTTATGAGTCTGTTATGCTTGGAGAGTCTTTGTCAAGTCCCGTAAGGCGGCACGCCACCAGGGATGTGGCTTTTTGAAGAGCCTCTTATTCACAACACTGTCATCCAGTCCCGTGTTCTGGGTTCAGCCAGCCTACGTTCATGCCTGATAGGCGTGGGGTGTACCAAGCTGGGTCATCTGATGCGGAGCAGGAGCAGATCGTTGGAGGAGCTGGGAGAAAGAGCGGGGATCCGATCATCTCGCCTACTGAGGAAGGTCGTCGCTGAGGTCTGCGACTCCTTGCCAGAGCTTCATCTGCAGTATGTGACTGACACTTCCAATCTGACCGGTGGAAGGAGGGTCTGGATTATGTTACCTGCATTGATTGTTAGTGCTGCGATGGGGGCATTAGAGGAGGACGTGGGGATGCTGCTTTCCTTCGATACACCGGAGCTGTAGGAGTTCAGGGAAATGGGGGAGTTCAGGGAGCTGGGGGAGTTCAGGGAAGGGGGAAAGAAGGCCATGTACAGAACATGTGTAAAGGTGTCCCATGCCTCTTCCCTGGAAGGGGTCAAATCAACGAGGTGGGCGGATGTGCTTGGTCCAGATGCCTCTTCAAAAGGCTGTTGGCCTGGCGACACCCGTATACAAACTGCCTATTGATAAGAGGACGGCTGACCTTCAATGGAGGAAAATACATGGAGCTATAGCCACCAACATGCATCTGGTACACCTGGATCCTACTGTTGGGGAGGGGTGTCCATTCTGTGCCGAGTCTGAATCTCTAGCACATCTGTTTTTACTGTGTCCCAGGTTGGTTGGGATGATTGAACTGATCACTGATTGGTTCTCAACGTTGGGAGAGGTTTTCTCTTCTCAACTGTATATATTTGGGCCACAGTACAGGTTCAGTCAAAGGGTGTAGTTGTGTTGCTTAATGTTGTGTTAGGGGCAGCAAAATGAGCGATATGGAAGACCCGAAAGAACAGTATTCGGGGACAGGGGTCTGTGGATGTGGAGGGAATATAATTATAAACTTGTCAAGAATATTGATCTGTTTTTGAGTATATGGGGCATTCAGAGGCTGTTGTGTTTAGTTACTGTGGAGGAGGAATTGGAGTTTAATTGATGTGTAACTCTGGTTTTGTATGACTATTTATTGTGTGGTGGGCCCCCAGACCCAATATAGATTATTTAAAACTCTCTCTGTCTCTCTCTCTCTCTGTGCTCCACTGGTTGTTGTCATGGCAACGTGTCACTCATCTAGATATGGGAATTCATCAGGATTAGATTTGTTTTGAAATAGTTTGTTGGTCTGTAATCTGAGGGAAATATGTCTCTCTAATATCTGTGTAATCTGAGGGAAATATGTCTCTCTAATATCTGTGTAATCTGAGGGAAATATGTCTCTCTAATATCTGTGTAATCTGAGGGAAATATGTCTCTCTAATATCTGTGTAATCTGAGGGAAATATGTCTCTCTAATATCTGTGTAATCTGAGGGAAATATGTCTCTCTAATATCTGTGTAATCTGAGGGAAATATGTGTCTCTAATATGGTCATACATTGGTCAGGAGGTTAGGAAGTGCAGCTCAGTTTCCACCTCATTTTGTGGGCAGTGTTCTCTTGAGAGACAGTCTGTACATTTTCAAAAGATTTACTTAATTTTTTGGTCAGTCACAGTGGTCAGGTATTCTGCCACTGTGTACTCTCTGTTTAGGGCCAAATAACATTCCAGTTTGCTCTGTTTTTCTGTAAATTCTTTCCGTTTTCTCATGATTTGGTTGGGTCTAATTGTGTTGCTGTCCTGGGGCTCTGTGGGGTGTGTTTGTGAACAGAGCCCCAGGACCAGCTGGAAGAGGGGACTCGTCTCCGTAGGTGAGGGCTTTGTTTTGGAACGATTTTAATTGCTCTTTTCTGGATTTGGATAATTAGCATGAAATCATTCTAATTCGTCTCTGCATTATCTGTTGTCTTACGTTGTACACGGAGGATGTTTTTGCAGAATTCTGCAGGCAGAGTCTCAATTTGGTGTCTGTCCCATTTTGTGAATTCTTGGTTGGTGACCGGACCCCAGACCTCACAACCATAAAGGGCAATGGGTTATTATCACTGATTCCAGTATCTTTTGCCAAATCCTAAATGGGGAAGTCAAACGGTATGTTCCTTTTGACAGCGTAGAAGTCTTTCTTGCCATGTCTCTCAGATCGTTCCTGGTGGAAGTTACCTGTGGTGAGGATGTTTAGGTCGAGGTTCTAGTGTTGTCTTCTCCCAAGGGAGACGGTGTCGAGGTGGAATTTGTATTTATGCTCCTGGCAACTAGAACAGCATTATTTTGTCTTACTGTCTCTGTCTGTCTCTCTCTCTTCTCATTACCTCAGTCCCTTCCTCTCTTGTTCAGCCTCTCCGCAGCCTGGCTCACATGCAAGTGGGGAAACCTATTTAGGCGCGTTATGTTCAGATAAATTCAATCAGCCATCTCCAGTACCGCAGCGATCTGTCTGAGGGAGAGCAAGGAGAGGCAGAGCCAGGAGTCGCAGTAACAAAACATTCCATCATCTGCAACAAAGCATTGATTTCCAGGGCGAGGGGAGGAGGCTGCGCTGTGTCTGTGAATCGCTTACAAAGCGCCTCTCATTCATACACTTAGTGGAAACCAATGAGAATGAAGGAGAGGAAGAGAGAGGGATGAGAGGAGTCAGTAGATTAAGCATCACTCAGGTGTAACGCACGGTAACCCACGGGCCAGGGGGAGGAGGTGTATCATCAGGACACAAACACACAGGAGTGGAGGAGGACGCTGAGATATTATTAGATGAAAACCACGAATACAAATCAATTGTTATTGTTCTGTAAGTCTGCATGGGAGAGGAGAGGTGAGATGTAAAGCTGTCTGGACGGCTGGGGGATGTGGTCTGTATTCACATAGATCTGCTGAAGGCATTCTATTCTCTCTGTCTCGTCCTCTGACCTCAACACGTTTCATATCAAATCAACTGGAGACAAGTATCATCTAACTTCCTCTAAAACAAAACAAAACATACTGCACGTCTATAAAAAAATAAATACGATAGTCAAAATATTATTACGATAAAATATATGACAATCCAAGACAGACTAAGATGTCTTTACTGACTTGAAACGATATCAACAGACCAAGACTACGCCAATACTACAGACCAAGACTGTCAATGTCAACAGACCACTTCACTGACTGTAATGATATCAACAGACCACTTCACTGACTGTAATGATATCAACAGACCACTTCACTGACTGTAATGATATCAACAGACCACTTCACTGACTGTAATGATATCAACAGACCACTTCACTGACTGTAATGATATCAACAGACCACTTGACTGACTGTAATGATATCAACAGACCACTTCACTGACTGTAATGATATCAACATACATTCATTTGTCTCTCTCAGATCTCCAGAAATGTGAGTTTGAACAGAATGTATGATTTAATGCTCAATTTAAAGCTCCCTGTTTAAAATGGTTTATATAAAAAGGTTTATTGCTACTTTATTACTAAATAACAGATATGTTTACTCATTATTATAATCAATGGTTGTTGTTTTTACTAGGAATTGATGAAAAAAGGACATTAAATCAGTCCAGAGGCCAAAGACAGTTTGCTGTGTGTTTGTTTAGTTCACTTTGGATTCCATTTGAACAGACACCAGGAAAGAACCCTGTGAAATGTGTTTCATAAATACATATATATTTATTCACAACTCAAACCCTCCAATATTTATTTTTAATGTACCTTTATTTAACTAAGCAGGTCAGTTAAGAACAAATTCTTATTTACAATGACGACCTAGGAACGGTGGGTTAACTGCCTTGTTCAGCTCAGGGATTCGATCTTGCAACTTTTCGGTTACTAGTCCAACGCTCAAACACTAAGCTACCTGCCGCCCCTCGAACCACTAGGCTACCTGCCGCCCCTCGAACCACTAGGCTACCTGCCGCCCCTCGAACCACTAGGCTACCTGCCGCCCCTCGAACCACTAGGCTACCTGCCGCCCCTCTAACCACTAGGCTTCCTGCCACCCCTCGGACCACTAGGCTACCTGCCGCCCCTCTAACCAATAGGCTACCCTGCCCCTCTAACCACCAGGCTACCTACCGCCCCTCTAACCAATAGGCTACCCTGCCCCTCTAACCACCAGGCTACCTGCCGCCCCTCTAACCACTAGGCTACCTGCCGCCCCTCTAACCACCAGGCTACCTGCCGCCCCTCTAACCACCAGGCTACCTGCCGCCCTCTAACCACCAGGCTACCTGCCGCCCTCTAACCACTAGGCTACCTGCCGCCCCTCTAACCACTAGGCTACCTGCCGCCCCTCTAACCACTAGGCTACCTGCCGCCCCTCGAACCACTAGGCTACCTGCCGCCCCTCTAACCACTAGGCTACCTGCCGCCCCTCTAACCACTAGGCTTCCTGCCGCCCCTCTAACCACTAGGCTACCTGCCGCCCCTCTAACCACTAGGCTACCTGCCGCCCCTCTAACCACTAGGCTACCTACCGCCCCTCTAACCAATAGGCTACCCTGCCCCTCTAACCAATAGGCTACCCTGCCCCTCTAACCACCAGGCTACCTGCCGCCCCTCTAACCACTAGGCTACCTGCCGCCCCTCTAACCACTAGGCTACCTGCCGTCCCTCTAACCACTAGGCTACCCTGCCACCCCCAGGCAGGTATTCTTCCAGGACCCGGGGAAAGTTAAATTTTGACTAAATCAAATTCAGAACTGCTTCAATCACATTTTGATTATCCAATACTACCCAATACTACCCAATACTACCCAATACTACCCAATACTACCCAATACTAAATCTTGGTCAATAAAAAAAATAGGTAGTATTTTACATATAAACATTCACATCTACAGAAAGTGGTTATTTAACGCCAAAACACAACGCCAATTCAATAATAAAAAGCGGCATTCCATTGATGAACCCATACAATGTGCAGTTTACCAGACTCACACCTTACACACAGACTGGCATCACAACAACAACATCCCCCCTGGAATCACGACAACAACATCTCCTCTGGCATCACAGCAACAACATCCCCTCTGGAATCACAACATCATCATCTCCTCTGGCATCACAACATCATCATCTCCTCTGGAATCACAACAACAACATCCCCTCTGGCATCACAACATCATCATCTCCTCTGGAATCACAACAACAACATCTCCTCTGGCATCACAACAACAACATCCCCTCTGGCATCACAACAACATCATCATCATCTCCTCTGGAATCACAACAACATCTCCTCTGGAATCACAACAACAACATCTCCTCTGGCATCACAACAACAACATCTCCTCTGGCATCACAACAACAGCATCATCTCCTCTGGCATCACAACAACATCATATCCTCTGGCATCACAACAACAACATCCCCTCTGGAATCACAACATCATCATCTCCTCTGGCATCACAACATCATCATCTCCTCTGGCATCACAACAACAACATCCCCTCTGGCATCACAACATCATCATCTCCTCTGGAATCACAACAACAACATCCCCTCTGGCATCACAACAACAACATCTCCTCTGGCATCACAACAACATCATCTCCTCTGGCATCACAGCAACAGCATCATCTCCTCTGGAATCACAACAACAACATCTCATCTGGCATCACAACAACAACATCCCCTCTGGCATCACAACAACATCATCATCATCTCCTCTGGAATCACAACAACAACATCTCCTCTGGAATCACAACAACAACATCTCCTCTGGCATCACAACAACAACATCTCCTCTGGCATCACAACATCATCATCTCCTCTGGAATCACAACAACAACATCTCCTCTGGAATCACAACAACAACATCTCCTCTGGCATCACAGCAACAGCATCATCTCCTCTGGCATCACAACATCATCATCTCCTCTGGAATCACAACAACAACATCTCCTCTG
>NC_088225.1:38414748-38424762 GCF_036934945.1 Oncorhynchus masou masou
AGAAAATACCTCTTGCCAGCTACAGATACATACAACAACATTAGAAAATACCTCTGGCCTGCTACAGATACATACAACAACAGTAGAAAATACCTCTGGCCTGCTACAGATACATACAACAACAGTAGAAAATACCTCTGGCCTGCTACAGATACATACAACAACAGTAGAAAATACCTCTGGCCTGCTACAGATACATACAACAACAGTAGAAAATACCTCTGGCCTGCTACAGATACATACAACAACAGTAGAAAATACCTCTGGCCTGCTACAGATACATACAACAACAGTAGAAAATACCTCTTGCCAGCTACAGATACATACAACAACAGTAGAAAATACCTCTGGCCTGCTACAGATACATACAACAACAGTAGAAAATACCTCTGGCCTGCTACAGATACATACAACAACAGTAGAAAACACCTCTGGCCTGCTACAGATACATACAACAACAGTAGAAAACACCTCTGGCCTGCTACAGATACATACAACAACAGTAGAAAATACATCTGGCCTGCTACAGATACATACAACAACAGTAGAAAATACATCTGGCCAGCTACAGATACACACAACAACAGTAGAAAATACCTCTGGCCTGCCACACACACATACAACAACAGTAGAAAATAACTCTGGCCTGCTACAGATACATACAACAACAGCAGAAAATAACTCTGGCCTGCTACAGATACATACAACAACAGTAGAAAATACCTCTGGCCTGCTACAGATACATACAACAACAGTAGAAAATACATCTGGCCTGCTACAGATACATACAACAACAGTAGAAAATACCTCTGGCCTGCTACAGATACATACAACAACAGTAGAAAATACCTCTGGCCTGCTACAGATACATACAACAGGAGACAATACCTCTGGCCTGCCACAGATACATACAACAACAGTAGAAAATACCTCTGGCCTGCAACAGATACATACAACAACAGCAGAATATACCTCTGGCCTGCCACAGATACATACAACAACAGTAGAAAATACCTCTGGCCTGCTACAGATACATACAACAACAGTAGAAAATACCTCTGGCCTGCCACAGATACATACAACAACAGTAGAAAATACCTCTGGCCTGCTACAGATACCTACAACAACAGTAGAAAATATATCTGGCATGCTACAGATAGATACAACAACAGTAGAAAATACAGCTGGCCTGCCACAGATACATACAACAACAGTTTAAAATACCTCTGGCCTGCTACAGATACATACAACAACAGTAGAAAATACATCTGGCCTGCTACAGATACATACAACAACAGTAGAAAATACAGCTGGCCCCTGCCACACACACATACAACAACAGTAGAAAATTACTCTGGCCTGCTACAGATACATACAACAACAGTAGAAAATACCTCTGGCCTGCTACAGATACCTACAACAACAGTAGAAAATACAGCTGGCCTGAAACAGATACATACAACAACAGTAGAAAATAACTCTGGCCTGCTACAGATACATACAACAACAGTAGAAAATACCGCTGGCCTGCTACAGATACATATAACAACAGTAGAAAATAACTAGCTGGCCTGCTACAGATACATACAACAACAGTAGAAAATACAGCTGGCCTGCCACAGATACATACAACAACAGTAGAAAATAACTCTGGCCTGCTACAGATACATACAACAACAGTAGAAAATACAGCTGGCCTGCCACAGATACATACAACAACAGTAGAAAATACCTCTGGCCTGCTACAGATACATACAACAGTAGAAAATACATCTGGCCTGCTACAGATACATACAACAACAGTAGAAAATACCTCTGGCCTGAAACAGATACATACACAACAGTAGAAAATACAGATACATACAACAACAGTAGAAAATACAGATGGTGCATACAACAACAGTAGAAAATACATACATACAACAACAGTAGAAAATACCTCTGGCCTGCTACAGATACATACAACAACAGTAGAAAATACCTAAGATACAACACATCAGTAGAAAATGGCCTGCTACAGATACATACAAAAAGGTTATGCTACAGATACATACAACAACAGTAGAAAATACCTCTGGCCTGAAACAGATACATACAACAACAGTAGAAAATACAGCTGGCCTGCTACAGATACCTACAACAACAGTGAAAATACAGCTGGCCTGCCACAGATACCTACAACAACAGTGAAAATACAGCTGGCCTGCTACAGATACCTACAACAACAGTAGAAAATACAGCTGGCCTGCTGGCCTACAACAACAGTAGAAAATACAGCTGGCCTGCCACAGATACCTACAACAACAGTAGAAAATATCGCTGGCCTGCTACAGATACCTACAACAACAGTAGAAAATACAGCTGGCCTGCCACAGATACCTACAACAACAGTAGAAAATACCTGGCCTGCTCAGATACCTACAACAACAGTAGAAAATACCTCTGGCCTGCTACAGATACATACAACAACAGTAGAAAATACCTCTGGCCTGCTACAGATACATACAACAACAGTAGAAAATACCTCTGGCCTGCTACAGATACATACAACAACAGTGAAAATACCGCTGGCCTGCTACAGATACATACAACAACAGTAGAAAATACAGCTGGCCTGCCACAGATACCTACAACAACAGGAAAATATCGCTGGCCTGCCACAGATACCTACAACAACAGTAGAAAATATCGCTGGCCTGCTACAGATACCTACAACAACAGTAGAAAATACAGCTGGCCTGCCACAGATACCTACAACAACAGTAGAAAATACCTCCTGCCTGCTACAGATACCTACAACAACAGTAAAAATACCGCTGGCCTGCTACAGATACATACAACAACAGTAGAAAATACCGCTGGCCTGCTACAGATACACACAACAACAGTAGAAAATACCGCTGGCCTGCTACAGATACATACAACAACAGTAGAATATACCTCTGGCCTGCTACAGATACATACAACAACAGTAGAAAATACCTCTGGCCTGCTACAGATACATACAACAACAGTAGAAAAATACCGGGCCTGCTACAGATACACACAACAACAGTAGAAAAAATACCTCTGGCCTGCTACAGATACCTTCAACAGTAGAAAATACCGCTGGCCTGCTACAGATACATATAACAACAGTAGAAAATACCTCAGCCTGCCACAGATACCTACAACAACAGAAAAATACAGCTGGCCTGCCACAGATACCTACAACAACAGCAGAAAATATCGCTGGCCTGCTACAGATACATACAACAACAGTAGAATATACCTCTGGCCTGCTACAGATACATACAACAACAGTAAAAATACCTCTGGCCTGCTACAGATACATATTTAAAACAACAGTAGAAAATACCTCTGGCCTGCTACAGATACCTACAACAACAGTAGAAAATACAGCTGGCCTGCCACAGATACCTACAACAACAGTAGAAAATATCGCTGGCCTGCCACAGATACCTACAACAACAGTAGAAAATACCTCTGGCCTGCTACAGATACACACAACAACAGTAGAAAATACCTCTGGCCTGCCAGAGATACATATAACAACAGTAGAAAATATCGCTGGCCTGCTACAGATACATACAACAACAGTAGAAAATACCTCTGGCCTGCTACAGATACACACAACAACAGTAGAAAATACCTCTGGCCTGCTACAGATACACACAACAACAGTAGAAAATACCTCTGGCCTTCAGATACATACAACAACAGTAGAAAATACCTCTGGCCTTACAACAGGAGACAATACTACAACAACAACAGTAGAAAATACCTCTGGCCTGCTAATACACACAACAACAGTAGAAAATACCTCTGGCCTTACAGATACATACAACAACAGTAGAAAATACCTCCCTGCTACAGATACATACAACAGGAGACAATATAAAATACATACAACAACAGTAGAAAATACCCTCTGGCCTGCTACAGATACACACAACAACAGTAGAAAATACCTCTGGCCTGCTACAGATACATACAACAGGAGACAATACCTCTGGCCTTCAGATACATACAACAACAGTAGAAAATATCGCTGGCCTGCTACAGATACATACAACAACAGTAGAAAATACCTCTCTGGCCTCCACAGATACATACAACAACAGTAGAAAATACCTCTGGCCTGCTACAGATGCATACAACAACAGTAGAAAATACCTCTGGCCTGCCACACACACATACAACAACAGAAAATACCTCAGCGCACAGATACATACAACAGTAGAAAATACAGCTGGCCTGCCACACACACATACAACAACAGTAGAAAATACCTCTGGCCTGCCAGAGATACATACAACAACAGTAGAAAATATCGCTGGCCTGCTACAGATACATACAACAACAGAAGAAAATACCTCTGGCCTGCCAGAGATACATATAACAACATTTGACAGATACATACAACAACATAGAAAATATCGGGCCTGCTACAGATTACAACAACAGTAGAAAATACCGCTGGCCTGCTAAGATCATACAACAGTAGAAAATTCTGATACCTACAACATAGTAGATTGGCCTAATACAACAACAGTAGAATTAAACAACACATCCAATTTGGGATAATAATCAAGGTTATGCTTTTCCGATCCGGTTGTAAATAGTGTTTATTATTTAGGATAATTAGAATCAAATGAAGTAGGCTGGAGGGAAGAGGGGGCTCAAGGAAGGAAGAGAGGGAGGAGGGTGCTCAGGAAGAGGAGGGGAAGAGGCAGGAGGGAGGAGGGAAGAGGGGAGCGAGGGAGGCAGGAGGGGGCCAGAGGGGGAGGGGGCCAGGACTGGTGACTGATGACACAGCATGAATAGCAACATCAGAACATTCATCATAGCAGCCATTTTAGACCTAAAGTCCCTCAACAAACCCAGGATGAATTACAGTCGTGTAGCAGAAT
Organism: Oncorhynchus masou masou; assembly: GCF_036934945.1. Classification (NCBI taxonomy): domain Eukaryota; kingdom Metazoa; phylum Chordata; class Actinopteri; order Salmoniformes; family Salmonidae; genus Oncorhynchus; species Oncorhynchus masou. Next base: position 38,419,662 of record NC_088225.1, read on the forward strand.
GCACAATGCTCTGCCTGACTGGCAACGCGTGCTACACACAAATCTGTCCCCCTCACACTGTCCATCACAAAGCAGTCCCCCCCGAACACCTTCTCCATAAAAATGCACCTCTAACAAATAATGTCCAGATTCCAAGATACACAAACCTGGACTGAAACAAGCCCTGGAAATGTCTCCATTGAGGAGTTCTGCTGATAACCAACAGTCAAGTACATATCAATGGGAGTAAAACACCAACGTTTCAGCGCACGGTGCCTCCTTCAGGGTTGAAGAAGTATAAAACACCAAGGTTTCAGCGCACGGTGCCTCCTTCAGGGTTGAGAGAAGTATAAAACACCAAGATTTCAGCGGACGGTGCCTCCTTCAGGGTGAAGAAGTATAAAACACCAAGGTTTCAGCGCGGTGCTCCTTCAGGGTTGAAGAAGTATAAAACACCAGAACCTCCTCTTCAGGGTTGAAGAAGTATAAAACACCAAGGTTTCAGCCCACGGTGCCACCTTCAGGGTTGAAGAAGTATAAAACACCAAGGTTTCAGCGCACGGTGCCTCCTTCAGGTTGAAGAAGTATAAAACACCAACTTTCAGCGCACGGTGCCTCCTTCAGGGTTAAAGAAGTATAAACACTCCTTCAGCTCACGGTGCCTCCTTCAGGGTTGAAGAAGTATAAAACACAAGGTTTCACGCTGCCTCCTTCAGGGCTGAAGAAGTATAGAACACCAATGTTTCAGCGCACGGTGCCTCCTTCAGGGCTGAAGAAGTATAAAACACCAAGATTTCAGCGGACGTGCCTCCTTCAGGGTTGAAGAAGTATAAAACACCAAGGTTTCAGCGCCGGTGCCTCCTTCAGGGTTGAAGAAGTATAAAACACCAAGGTTCAGCCAGAACCTCCTTCAGGGTTGAAGAAGTATAAAACACCAAGGTTTCAGCTCATGCCTCCTTCAGGGTTGAAGAAGTATAAAACACCAAGGTTTCAGCGAACGGTGCCCAGGGTTGAAGAAGTATAAAACACCAAACCCAGCGCACGGTGCACCTTCAGGGTTGAATCCACCAGAACCACGTTCCCTCAGGGATCCTACCAGAACCAAGACCTCCTTCAGGGCTGAAGAAGTATAGAACACCAGAAGCGCACGGTGCCACACAGAGATCACCAGAACCACGGTCCTCCTTCAGGGTTGAAGAAGTCCTACAGCACACAGACCTCCTTCAGGGTTGAAGAAGTATAAAACACCAAGAAGCGCACGGTGCCTCCCAATGTTTCCGCAGGGCTCCTTCAGGGTTGAAGAAGTATAGAACACCAAGGTTTCAGCGCACAGTGCCTCCTTCAGGGCAAGAAGTATAAAACACCAAGGTTTCAGCGCACGGTGCCTCCTTCAGGCTGAAGAAGCATAAAACACCAAGGTTTCAGCGCACGGTGCCTCCTTCAGGCTGAAGAAGTATAAAACACCAAGGTTTCCCCACACGGTGCCTCCTTCAGGGTTGAAGAAGTAAAAACACCAAGGTTTCAGCGCACGGTGCCTCCTTCAGGGTTGAAGAAGTATAAAACACCAAGGTTTCAGCGCACGGTGCGTCCTTCAGGGTTGAAGAAGTATAGAACACCAAGGTTTCAGCGCACGGTGCCTCCTTCAGGGCTGAAGAAGTATTCTGAGTGTGCATCAACTCGTCCCTTACGAGACTATTAGAAACTGCTTGTAAACTGTTACAACTTTGTGACACATAGAGGAGAAGGATTTAGAAAATGTTTAATCATGCTTATATTTTTTAGAAGCATATATATAGATTGTATTGAACTGTTCATCAGACAATGAAATGACATATCTTTCATGCAGAAACACCCAACCCACAATTAGGGCATGAGATCCTACCAGGAACCAGATAACATACATGAAACCTCCTCTCAAGAGATCCTACCAGAACCAAGACCTCACCACAGAGATCCTACCAGAACCAAGACCTCACCTCAGAGATCTACCAGAACCAAGACCTCACCTCAGAGATCCTACCAGAACCAGACCTCCTCAGAGATCCTACAGAACCAAGATCTTCTCACAGAGATCCTACCAGAACCAAGACCTCCCCGCAGAGAACCTAACAGAACCCAGACCTCCCCCACAGAGAACCTACCAGAACCAAGACCTCCCCACAGAGATCCTACCAGAACCCAGACCTCCCCACAGAGATACGGGGGAACCCATACAATACGTCCACACAGAGATTCTACAAGATCCCATACAAGGTCCACCAATCACTAAAGCTGGAGGAGTCCAATTTTGGGGCTGGGAGCAACAACACATTCAGCTTCTTGTACTTTTTCTTCTCTTCTAACTCCATTACAGAGTACAGTTCCTGACAGGCTCCTGGAGGTCTCCACTACAGAGTACAGTTCCTGACAGGCTCCTGGAGGTCTCCACTACAGAGTACAGTTCCTGACAGGCTCCTGGAGGTCTCCACTACAGAGTACAGTTCCTGACAGGCTCTGGAGGTCTCCCACTACAGAGTACAGTTCCTGACAGGCTCCTGGAGGTCTCCACTACAGAGTACAGTTGCTGACAGGCCCTGAAGGTCTCCACTACAGAGTACAGTTCCTGACAGGCTCCTGGAGGTCTCCACTACAGAGTACAAAGTTCCTGACAGGGCCCTGAAGGTCTCCATTACAGAGTACAGTTCCTGACAGGCTCCTGGAGGTCTCCACAGAGCACAGACAGGCTAGGTAGAACAGACCTATAGAACAGACCTATAGAACAGACCTATAGAACATACCTATAGAACAGACCTATAGAACAGACCGATAGAACAGACCTATAGAACAGACCTATAGAACAGACCTATAGAACAGACCTATAGAACAAGACCCTATAGAACAGACCTAGAGAACAGACCTATAGAACAGACCTATAGAACAGACCTTTAGAACAGACCTATAGAACAGACCTATAGAACAGACCTATAGAACAGACCTATAGAACAGACCTATAGAACAGACCTATAGAAAACAGACCTATAGAACAGACCTACTGAACAGACCTACAGAACAGACCTACTGAACAGACCTATAGAACAGACCTATAGAACAGACCTATAGAACAGACATAGAACATACTCATAGAACAGACCTATAGAACAGACCCATAGAACAGACCTATAAAATTAGACAGACCCTATAGAACAGACCTATAGAACAGACCTATAGAACAGACCTATAGAACAGACATGAACAGACCTATAGAACAGACCTATAGAACAGACCTATAGAACAGACCTATAGAACAGACCTACAGACATGAACAGACCTATAGAACAGACCTATAGAACAGACCTTTAGAACAGACCTATAGAACAGACCTATAGAACAGACCTATAGAACAGACCTATAGAAACAGACCTACTGAACAGACCTATAGAACAGACCTAGAGAACAGACCTATAGAACAGACCTACTGAACAGACCTATAGAACAGACATATAGAACAGACCTATAGAACAGACCTATAGAACAGACCTATAGAACAGACCTATAGAACAGACCTACTGAACAGACCTATAGAACAGACTCCATTGAACAGACCTATAGAACAGACCCATAGAACAGACCTATAGAACAGACCTATAGAACAGACCTATAGAACAGACCTATAGAACAGACCTACTGAACAGACCTATAGAACAGACCTTTGTGAACCGATGTTGGAAAAGAGTACCTTCGACAGACAAGCTAGACACACACACGAGTACGTACACACACACACACACACACACACACACACACACACACACACACACACACACACAGCTTAGTGGAACTGACTCAGTTATGTCCTCTCACAGCTCATAGGTCGGCCTGAAATCTGAAAGAAAACAACACTCTTCAGGGGGTCGATCTCGGACTGGAACATTCCTTTATAATGTTTTCATTACATTATTAACATATAACCATTGATTGTTGCAGAATATAACTTATAAATGACCCAATCACAACCAAAAATATGAATCAATCAAAATAAACCAAATGAATTCACACCAGACCCCCAGAACATTTGAACCTTTTTCCCTTTGAGCACAAACCACATATAGAATAGATGATATTGTAGTTTAAATAATAACTACAGCCCAGAGATACCGAGGAGCACAGACTACATAGAATGATATTGTAGTTTAAATAATAACTACAGCCCAGAGATACTGAGGAGCACAGAGAATAGATGATATTATAGTTTAATAATAACTACAGCCCAGAGACACTGAGGAGCAGAGACCACATAGAATAGATGATATTATAGTTTAATAATAACTACAGCCCAGAGATACTGAGGAGCACAGAGAATATATGATATTGTAGTTTAAATAATAACTACAGCCCAGAGATACTGAGGAGCACAGAGAATAGATGATATTGTAGTTTAAATAATAACTACAGCCCAGAGATACTGAGGAGCACAGAGAATAGATGATATTGATAGTTTAAATAATAACTACAGCCCAGAGACACTGAGGAGCACAGAGAATATATGATATTATAGTTTAAATAATAACTACAGCCCAGAGACACTGAGGAGCACAGAGAATAGATGATATTGTAGTTTAATAATAACTACAGCCCAGAGACACTGAGGAGCACAGACCACATAGAATAGATGATATTATAGTTTAAATAATAACTACAGCCCAGAGATACTGAGGAGCACAGACCACATAGAATAGATGATATTATAGCTTAAATAATAACTACAGCCCAGAGATACTGAGGAGCACAGAGAATATATGATATTATAGTTTAAATAATAACTACAGCCCAGAGATACTGAGGAGCACGGGGAGAGAATATATGATATTATAGTTTAAATAATAACTACAGCCCAGAGACACTGAGGAGCACAGAGAATAGACGATATTATAGCTTTAAATAATAACTACAGCCCAGAGACACTGAGGAGCACAGAGAATAGATGATATTATAGTTTAAATAATAACTACAGCCCCAGAGATACTGAGGAAGCACAGAGAATATATGATATTATGGTTTAAATAATAACTACAGCCCAGAGATGCTGAGTGAGCACAGAGAATAGATGATATTATAGTTTACGAATAACTACAGCCCAGAATAC
>NC_088225.1:38424862-38437362 GCF_036934945.1 Oncorhynchus masou masou
CCCATCTCTTTATTACAGACAGACCTCTCCCCCCATCTCTATATTACAGACAGACCTCTCCCCATCTCTTTATTACAGACAGACCTCTCCCCATCTCTTATTACAGACGAACCTCTCCCCATCTCTTTATTACAGACAGACCTCTCCCATCTCTTTATAACAGACAGACCTCTCCCCATCTCTTTATTACAGACAGACCTCTCCCCATCTCTTATAAGACAGACTCTCCCATCTCTTTATTACAGACAGACCTCTCCCCATCTCTTTATTACAGACAGACCTCTCCCCATCTCTTTATAACAGACAGACCTCTCCCCATCTCTATATTACAGACAGACCTCTCCCCATCTCTTTTTATAACAGACAGACCTCTCCCCATCTCTTTATAACAGACAGACCTCTCCCCATCTCTATATTACAGACAGACCTCTCCCCATCTCTTTATTACAGACAGACCTCTCCCCATCTCTTTATTACAGACAGACCTCTCCCCATCTCTTTATTATGACAGACCTCTCCCATCTCTTTATTATGACAGACCTCTCCCATCTCTTTATTACAGACAGACCTCTCCCCATCTCTTTATTACAGACAGACCTCTCCCCATCTCTTTATAACAGACAGACCTCTCCCCATCTCTTTATTACAGACAGACCTCTCCCATCTCTTTATTACAGACAGACCTCTCCCATCTCTTTATTATGACAGACCTCTCCCATCTCTTTATTACAGACAGACCTCTCCCCATCTCTTTATTACAGACAGACCTCTCCCCATCTCTTTATAACAGACAGACCTCTCCCCATCTCTTTATTACAGACAGACCTCTCCCCATCTCTTTATAACAGACAGACCTCTCCCATCTCTTTATTATGACAGACCTCTCCCATCTCTTTATTACAGACAGACCTCTCCCATCTCTTTATTATGACAGACCTCTCCCATCTCTTTATTATGACAGACCTCTCCCATCTCTTTATAACAGACAGACCTCTCCCCATCTCTTTATTACAGACAGACCTCTCCCCATCTCTTTATTACAGACAGACCTCTCCCCATCTCTTTATAACAGACAGACCTCTCCCCATCTCTTTATAACAGACAGACCTCTCCCCATCTCTTTATTACAGACAGACCTCTCCCCATCTCTTTATTATGACAGACCTCTCCCCATCTCTTTATTATGACAGACCTCTCCCCATCTCTTTATTACAGACAGACCTCTCCCCATCTCTTTATTACAGACAGACCTCTCCCCATCTCTTTATTACAGACAGACCTCTCCCCATCTCTTTATTACAGACAGACCTCTCCCCATCTCTTTATAACAGACAGACCTCTCCCCATCTCTTTATAACAGACAGACCTCTCCCCATCTCTTTATTACAGACAGACCTCTCCCCATCTCTTTATAACAGACAGACCTCTCCCCATCTCTTTATTACAGACAGACCTCTCCCCATCTCTTTATTACAGACAGACCTCTCCCCATCTCTTTATTACAGACAGACCTCTCCCCATCTCTTTATTACAGACAGACCTCTCCCCATCTCTTTATTACAGACAGACCTCTCCCCATCTCTTTATAACAGACAGACCTCCTCCCCATCTCTTTATTACAGACAGACCTCTCCCATCTCTTTATTACAGACAGACCTCTCCCCATCTCTTTATTACAGACAGACCTCTCTCCAGACATCTCTTTATAACAGACAGACCTCTCCCCATCCCATCTCTTTATTACAGACAGACCTCTCCCCATCTCTTTATAACAGACAGACCTCTCCCCATCTCTTTATAACAGACAGACCTCTCCCCATCTCTTTATTACAGACAGACCTCTCCCCATCTCTTTATAACAGACAGACCTCTCCCCATCTCTTTATTACAGACAGACCTCTCCCCATCTCTTTATTACAGACAGACCTCTCCCATCTCTTTATAACAGACAGACCTCTCCCCATCTCTTTATAACAGACAGACCTCTCCCATCTCTTTATAACAGACAGACCTCTCCCCATCTCTTTATAACAGACAGACCTCTCCCCATCTCTTTATAACAGACAGACCTCTCCCCATCTCTTTATTACAGACAGACCTCTCCCCATCTCTTTATTACAGACAGACCTCTCCCCATCTCTTTATAACAGACAGACCTCTCCCCATCTCTTTATTACATCTCTTTATTACAGACCTCTCCCCATCTCTTTATTACAGACAGACCTCTCCCCATCTCTTTATAACAGACAGACCTCTCCCCATCTCTTTATTACAGACAGACCTCTCCCCATCTCTTTATTACAGACAGACCTCTCCCCATCTCTTTATTACAGACAGACCTCTCCCCATCTCTTTATTACAGACAGACCTCTCCCCATCTCTTTATTACAGACAGACCTCTCCCCATCTCTTTATAACAGACAGACCTCTCCCCATCTCTTTATAACAGACAGACCTCTCCCCATCTCTTTATAACAGACAGACCTCTCCCCATCTCTTTATAACAGACAGACCTCTCCCCATCTCTTTATTACAGACAGACCTCTCCCCATCTCTTTATAACAGACAGACCTCTCCCCATCTCTTTATTACAGACAGACCTCTCCCCATCTCTTTATAACAGACAGACCTCTCCCCATCTCTTTATAACAGACAGACCTCTCCCCATCTCTTTATTACAGACAGACCTCTCCCCATCTCTTTATAACAGACAGACCTCTCCCCATCTCTTTATTACAGACAGACCTCTCCCCATCTCTTTATAACAGACAGACCTCTCCCCATCTCTTTATTACAGACAGACCTCTCCCCATCTCTTTATTACAGACAGACCTCTCCCCATCTCTTTATTACAGACAGACCTCTCCCCATCTCTTTATTACAGACAGACCTCTCCCCATCTCTTTATTACAGACAGACCTCTCCCCATCTCTTTATTACAGACAGACCTCTCCCCATCTCTTTATTACAGACAGACCTCTCCCCATCTCTTTATAACAGACAGACCTCTCCCCATCTCTTTATTACAGACAGACCTCTCCCCATCTCTTTATTACAGACAGACCTCTCCCCATCTCTTTATTACAGACAGACCTCTCCCCATCTCTTTATTACAGACAGACCTCTCCCCATCTCTTTATAACAGACAGACCTCCCCATCTCTTTATTACAGACAGACCTCTCCCCATCTCTTTACTACAGACAGACCTCTCCCCCCCATCTCTTTATTACAGACAGACCTCTCCCCATCTCTTTATTACAGACAGACCTCTCCCCATCTCTTTATTACAGACAGACCTCTCCCCATCTCTTTATTACAGACAGACCTCTCCCCATCTCTGTATTACAGACAGACCTCTCCCCATCTCTTTACTACAGACAGACCTCTCCCCATCTCTTTATTACAGACAGACCTCTCCCCATCTCTGTATTACAGACAGACCTCTCCCCATCTCTTTATTACAGACAGACCTCTCCCCATCTCTTTACTACAGACAGACCTCTCCCATCTCTTTATTACAGACAGACCTCTCCCCATCTCTTTACTACAGACAGACCTCCCCATCTCTTTATTACAGACAGGCCTCTCCCCATCTCTTTACTACAGACAGACCTCTCCCCCCATCTCTTTATTACAGACAGACCTCTCCCATCTCTTTACTACAGACAGACCTCTCCCCATCTCTTTACTACAGACAGACCTCTCCCCATCTCTTTATTACACACAGACCTCTCCCCATCTCTTTATTACAGACAGACCTCTCCCCATCTCTGTATTACAGACAGACCTCTCCCCCATCTCTTTATTACACACAGACCTCTCCCATCTCTTTATTACAGACAGACCTCTCCCCATCTCTTTATTACAGACAGACCTCTCCCCATCTCTATATTGAGACAGACCTCTCCCCATCTCTTTATTATTACAGACAGACCTCTCCCCATCTCTTTATTAAAGACAGACCTCTCCCCATCTCTTTACTACAGACAGACCTCTCCCATCTCTTTATTACAGACAGACCTCTCCCCATCTCTTTATTACAGACAGACCTCTCCCCATCTCTTTATTACAGACAGACCTCTCCCCATCTCTTTATTACAGACAGACCTCTCCCATCCATTACAGACAGACTCTCCCCATCTCTTTATTACAGACAGACCTTCCCCATCTCTTTATTACAGACAGACCTCTCCCCATCTCTTTATTACAGACAGACCTCTCCCCATCTCTTTATTACAGACAGACCTCTCCCCATCTCTATTACGGACAGACCTCTCCCATCTCTTTATTACAGACAGATCTCTCCCCATCTCTGTATTACAGACAGACCTCCTCCCCATCTCTTTATTACAGACAGACCTCTCCCCATCTCTTTATTACAGACAGACCCTCTCCCCATCTCTTTATTACAGACAGACCTCTCCCCATCTCTGTATTACAGACAGACCTCTCCCCATCTCTTTATTACAGACAGACCTCTCCCCATCTCTTTACTACAGACAGACCTCCCCATCTCTATATTACAGACAGACCTCTCCCCATCTCTTTACTACAGACAGACCTCTCACCATCTCTTTATTACAGCTAGACCTCTCCCCATCTCTTTACTACAGACAGACCTCTCCCCCATCTCTTTATTACAGACAGACCTCTCCCCATCTCTTTATTACAGACAGACCTCCCCATCTCTTTACTACAGACAGACCTCTCCATCTCTTTATTACAGACAGACCTCTCCCATCTCTTTATTAGGGACAGACCTCTCCCCATCTCTTTACAGACAGACCTCTCCATCTCTTTATTACAGACAGACCTCTCCCCATCTCTTTATTACAGACAGACCTCTCCCATCTCTTTACTATGGACAGACCTCTCCCCATCTCTTTATTACAGACAGACCTCTCCCCATCTCTTTATTACAGACAGACCTCTCCCCATCTCTTTATTACAGACAGACTTTCTCCCCATCTCTTTACTACAGACAGACCTCTCACCATCTCTTTATTACGGACAGACCTCCCCATCTCTTTATTACAGAATTACAGACAGACCTCTCCCATCTCTTTATTACAGACAGACCTCTCCCCATCTCTTTATTACAGACAGACCTCTCCCCATCTCTTTATTACAGACAGACCTCTCCCCATCTCTTTATTACAGACAGACCTCTCCCCATCTCTTTATTACAGACAGACCTCTCCCCATCTCTTTATTACAGACAGACCTCTCCCCATCTCTTTATTACAGACAGACCTCTCCCCATCTCTTTATTACAGACAGACCTCTCCCCATCTCTTTATTACAGACAGACCTCTCCCCATCTCTTTATTACAGACAGACCTCTCCCCATCTCTTTATTACAGACAGACCTCTCCCATCTCTTTATTACAGACAGACCTCTCCCCATCTCTTTATTACAGACAGACCTCTCCCCATCTCTTTATTACAGACAGACCTCTCCCCATCTCTTTATTACAGACAGACCTCTCCCATCTCTTTATTACAGACAGACCTCTCCCCATCTCTTTATTACAGACAGACCTCTCCCCATCTCTTTATTACAGACAGACCTCTCCCCATCTCTTTATTACAGACAGACCTCTCCCCATCTCTTTATTACAGACAGACCTCTCCCCATCTCTTTATTACAGACAGACCTCTCCCATCTCTTTATTACAGACAGACCTCTCCCCATCTCTTTATTACAGACAGACCTCTCCCCATCTCTTTATTACAGACAGACCTCTCCCCATCTCTTTATTACAGACAGACCTCTCCCCATCTCTTTATTACAGACAGACCTCTCCCCATCTCTTTATTACAGACAGACCTCTCCCCATCTCTTTATTACAGACAGACCTCTCCCCATCTCTTTATTACAGACAGACCTCTCCCCATCTCTTTATTACAGACAGACCTCTCCCCATCTCTTTATTACAGACAGACCTCTCCCCATCTCTTTATTACAGACAGACCTCTCCCCATCTCTTTATTACAGACAGACCTCTCCCCATCTCTTTATTACAGACAGACCTCTCCCCATCTCTTTATTACAGACAGACCTCTCCCCATCTCTTTATTACAGACAGACCTCTCCCCATCTCTTTATTACAGACAGACCTCTCCCCATCTCTTTATTACAGACAGACCTCTCCCCATCTCTTTATTACAGACAGACCTCTCCCCATCTCTTTATTACAGACAGACCTCTCCCCATCTCTTTATTACAGACAGACCTCTCCCCATCTCTTTATTACAGACAGACCTCTCCCCATCTCTTTACTACAGACAGACCTCTCCCCATCTCTTTATTACAGACAGACCTCTCCCCATCTCTTTATTACAGACAGACCTCTCCCCATCTCTTTATTACAGACAGACCTCTCCCCATCTCTTTATTACAGACAGACCTCTCCCCATCTCTTTATTACAGACAGACCTCTCCCCATCTCTTTATTACAGACAGACCTCTCCCCATCTCTTTAGTACAGACAGACCTCTCCCCATCTCTTTAATACAGACAGACCTCTCCCATCTCTTTATTACAGACAGACCTCTCCCATCTCTTTATTACAGACAGACCTCTCCCCATCTCTTTATTACAGACAGACCTCTCCCCATCTCTTTATTACAGACAGACCTCTCCCCATCTCTTTACTACAGACAGACCTCTCCCATCTCTTTATTACAGACAGACCTCTCCCCATCTCTTTATTACAGACAGACCTCTCCCCATCTCTTTATTACAGACAGACCTCTCCCCATCTCTTTATTACAGACAGACCTCTCCCCATCTCTTTATTACAGACAGACCTCTCCCCATCTCTTTATTACAGACAGACCTCTCCCCATCTCTTTATTACAGACAGACCTCTCCCCATCTCTTTACTTACAGACAGACCTCTCCCCATCTCTTTATTACAGACAGACCTCTCCCCATCTCTTTATTACAGACAGACCTCTCCCCATCTCTTTATTACAGACAGACCTCTCCCCATCTCTTTACTACAGACAGACCTCTCCCCATCTCTATATTACAGACAGACCTCTCCCCATCTCTTTATTACAGACAGACCTCTCCCCATCTCTTTATTACAGACAGACCTCTCCCCATCTCTTTATTACAGACAGACCTCTCCCCATCTCTTTACTACAGACAGACCTCTCCCCATCTCTTTACTACAGACAGACCTCTCCCCATCTCTTTATTACAGACAGACCTCTCCCCATCTCTTTATTACAGACAGACCTCTCCCCATCTCTTTATTACAGACAGACCTCTCCCCATCTCTTTACTACAGACAGACCTCTCCCCATCTCTTTATTACAGACAGACCTCTCCCCATCTCTTTATTACAGACAGACCTCTCCCCATCTCTATATTACGGACAGACCATCTCCCCATCTCTTTACTACAGACAGACCTCTCCCCATCTCTTTATTACGGACAGACCTCTCCCCATCTCTTTATTACAGACAGACCTCTCCCCATCTCTATACTACAGACAGACCTCTCCCCATCTCTTTATTACAGACAGACCTCTCCCCATCTCTTTATTACAGACAGACCTCTCCCCATCTCTTTACTACAGACAGACCTCTCCCCATCTCTTTACTACAGACAGACCTCTCCCCATCTCTTTATTACAGACAGACCTCTCCCCATCTCTTTATTACAGACAGACCTCTCCCCATCTCTTTATTACAGACAGACCTCTCCCCATCTCTTTATTACAGACAGACCTCTCCCCATCTCTATATCACAGACAGACCTCTCCCCATCTCTCTATTACAGACAGACCTCTCCCCATCTCTCTATTACAGACAGACCTCTCCCCATCTCTTTACTACGGACAGACCTCTCCCCATCTCTTTATTACTGACAGACCTCTCCCCATCTCTGTATTACAGACAGACCTCTCCCCATCTCTTTATTACAGACAGACCTCTCCCCATCTCTTTATTACGGACAGACCTCTCCCCATCTCTTTATTACGGACAGACCTCTCCCCATCTCTTTATTACGGACAGACCTCTCCCCATCTCTTTATTACGGACAGACCTCTCCCCATCTCTTTATTACAGTCAGACCTCTCCCCATCTCTTTATTATGGACAGACCACTCCCCATCTCTTTATTACGGACAGACCTCTCCCCATCTTCACAACCATTGAAATCGAAATGTTTTGACCATGACAGTATACAATCGAAGGTAACGCCAAGTAATTTAGTCTCCTCAACTTGTTCAACAGCCACACCATCATTAGTCCTCCTCAACTTGTTCAAGAGCCACACCATTCATTAGTCCTCCTCAACTTGTTCAACAGCCACACCATCATTAGTCATCCTCAACTTGTTCAACAACCACACCATCATTAGTCCTCCTCAACTTGTTCAACAGCCACACCATCATTAGTCCTCCTCAACTTGTTCAAGATCCACACCATCATTAGTCCTCCTCAACTTGTTCAACAGCCACACCATTCATTAGTCCTCCTCAACTAATTAGTCCTCCTCAACTCATTAGTCCTCCTCAACTCATTAGTCCTCCTCAACTCATTAGTCCTCCTCAACTTGTTCAACAGCCACACCATTCATTAGTCCTTCTCAACTTAATCAACAGCCACATCATTCATTAGTCCTCCTCAACTTGTTCAACAGCCACATCATTCATTAGTCCTCCTCAACTTGTTCAACAGCCACATCATTCATTAGTCCTCCTCAACTTGTTCAACAGCCACATCATTCATTAGTCCTCCTCAACTTGTTCAACAGCCACACCATCATTAGTCCTCCTCAACTTGTTCAACAGCCACATCATTCATTAGTCCTCCTCAACTTGTTCAACAGCCACATCATTCATTAGTCCTCCTCAACTTGTTCAACAGCCACACCATTCATTAGTCTCCTCAACTTGTTCAACAGCCACACCATCATTAGTCCTCCTCAACTTGTTCAACAGCCACACCATTCATTAGTCCTCTTCAACTCATTAGTCCTCCTCAACTCATTAGTCCTCCTCAACTTGTTCAACAGCCACACCATTCATTAGTCCTTCTCAACTTGATCAACAGCCACACCATGCATTAGTCCTTCTCAACTTGTTCAACAACCACACCATCATTAGTCCTCCTCAACTTGTTCAACAACCACACCATCATTAGTCCTCCTCAACTTGTTCAACAGCCACACCATTCATTAGTCCTCCTCAACTAATTAGTCCTCCTCAACTCATTAGTCCTCCTCAACTCATTAGTCCTCCTCAACTCATTAGTCCTCCTCAACTCATTAGTCCTCCTCAACTTGTTCAACAGCCACACCATTCATTAGTCCTTCTCAACTTGATCAACAGCCACATCATTCATTAGTCCTCCTCAACTTGTTCAACAGCCACATCATTCATTAGTCCTCCTCAACTTGTTCAACAGCCACACCATTCATTAGTCCTCCTCAACTTGTTCAACAGCCACACCATTGTTAGTCCTCCTCAACTTGTTCAACGAACACCCCATCATTAGTCCTCCTCAACTTGTTCAACAGCCACACCATCATTAGTCCTCCTCAACTTGTTCAACAGCCACACCATACATTAGTCCTCCTCAACTCATTAGTTTCCTCAACTTGTTCAACAGCCACACCATCATTAGTTCTCCTCAACTTATTAGTTTCCTCAACTTGTTCAACAGCCACAACATTCATTAGTCCTCCTCAACTTGTTCAACAGCCACACCATCATTAGTCTCCTCAACTTGTTCAACAGCCACACCATTCATTAGTCCTCCTCAACTTGTTCAACAGCCACACCATCATTAGTCCTCCTCAACTTGTTCAACAACCACACCATTCATTAGTCTACTCAACTTGTTCAACAGCCACACCATTCATTAGTCCTCCTCAACTTGTTCAACAGCCACACCATTCATTATTCATCCTCAACTTGTTCAACAGCCACACCATCAATAGTCCTCCTCAACTTGTTCAACAACCACACCATCATTAGTCTCCTCAACTCATTAGTCCTCCTCAACTTGTTCAACAACCACACCATCATTAGTCCTCCTCAACTCATTAGTCCTCCTCAACTTGTTCAACAACCACACCATCATTAGTCTCCTCAACTCATTAGTCCTCCTCAACTTGTTCAACAGCCACACCATTCATTAGTCCTCCTCAACTCATTAGTCCTCCTCAACTTGTTCAACAACCACACCATCATTAGTCCTCCTCAACTCATTAGTCCTCCTCAACTTGTTCAACAACCACACCATCATTAGTCTCCTCAACTCATTAGTCCTCCTCAACTTGTTCAACAGCCACACCATTCATTAGTCCTCCTCAAGTTGTTCAACAGCCACACCATCATTAGTCCTCCTCAACTTGTTCAACAGCCAAACCATCATTAGTCCTCCTCAACTTGTTCAACAGCCAAACCATCATTAGTCCTCCTCAACTTGTTCAACAGCCACACCATTCATTAGTCTCCTCAACTTGTTCAACAGCCACACCATTTGTGACATCATTCATTACCAGCTGAGGTTGAGTACCTAAGGAATATTTGTATCCAACTACAAAACGCTCTTAGTTTTAGAGATGTTCAAGGACCAGTTTATTACTGGCCACCCATTTCCAAAAA
Organism: Oncorhynchus masou masou; assembly: GCF_036934945.1. Lineage (NCBI taxonomy): Eukaryota > Metazoa > Chordata > Actinopteri > Salmoniformes > Salmonidae > Oncorhynchus > Oncorhynchus masou. The sequence goes on from NC_088225.1 coordinate 38,435,497, forward strand.
AACGGATTGCAATTCTTTGTTAAGTGTTTCAGTGACTTCATTAGCTGACGCATACTGTATATGGTTGAATCATCAGCGTACATGGGAGACATACTTTGTTTAATGCCAGAGTCAGGTCAGTGGTAAAAAAAATAAAAAATAAAAAATTGGAAAAGAGTAGAGGGCCTAGAGTGCTGCCCTGTGGTACACCACACCCTACATATTGTCAGGAGATGCAGCTGAAGGATAAATTATACGCTTAAAAAAGACAGCTTTTGTTATGAGGCTCTCTTGCTCTCTCCATCTCTCTATACCTCCTTCTACCACTATCTCTTCCCAGGAGAATAATGTTTAATTTAAACATAGTGACAAGGAATGGAGGATAGAGAGAGGGGGAGAGAGTGGAATGAGAGAGAGAGAGTAAGAGAAAGAGGGAGAGAGAGAGAGGGAAAGCGAGAGAGGGATCTAAAACACATCCCTACCTCTCCTCTTCATCTCCTATTCATCTCCTCTTCATCATTATTATAAATAGGTCAATGAGAGGAAGAGAGGGAGGAGGAGGAGAAGAGGGTGAGATGGGGGAAGGGGAAAGGATGGATGAGCTGGTGAGGGAAGGGTGAAACAGAAGAAAGAGGGGAGGAAGAAGGGTGGAGGTGTGGAGAAGGAGAATATTTAAACTATAATTTATGAGGCATTGCATTTCTATTCAGACGTAGAGCGATCTTTAAAGACTATCTCAATGGTGTTCAACGTGGAAGAATTGTGATGTTTTATTTTCGTTTTTTTTTGTTTTCATTTCAAAACAGGCCTCTAGGGGTAACAGTGAGCATTATTACTGTAAGGAAGGGCATTTTATATATTTAAACTTTATTTAACGAGGAAAGTCAGTTAAAAAAAGCATTCTACAATGCCGGCCTACCCCCCCGGGCCAAACCCGGACGACGCTGGGTTCAACTGGGACTCCCAATCACGGCCGGTTGTGAAGCAGCCTGGAATCGAACCAGGGTCTGGAGTGACCCTCTAGTACTGAGAGGCAGTGCCTTAGACCGCTGCGCCACTAGAGAGCCCTAACTACCCTCTCCTCCCTCCTCTCCTCCTCCTGTCCTCTCCTCCTCCCTCGTCCTCCTCTCCTCTCCCCTACCCTCCCCTCCTCTCCTCCCTCCCTCCTCTCTTCCCTCCTCTCCTCCACTCCTCCTCCCTCCCTCATCTCCTCTCCCCTCCTCTCCTACTCTCTCCTCTCATCCTCTCTCCTCTCCCTCCTCTCTCCTCTCCTCTCATCCTCTCTCCTCTCATCCTCTCATCCGCTCTCCTCTCAACCTCTCATCCTCCCTCTCCTCTCCTCCTCTCCTCCCTCTCCTCTCCCCTCTCCTCCTCCTCCCTCGTCTCTTCTCCCCTCCTCTTCGTCTCCTCTCCTCCTCTCTCCTCTCCCCTCTCCTCCTCAATCTCTCCTCCTCTCCTCTCCTCTCCTCTCCTCCTCTCCTCTCCTCTCTCCCTCTCCTCTCCTCTCTCCCCTCTCCTCCTCACTCTCTCCTCTCCTCTCCTCCTCTGACTGCAGTAAGCTAACTGAAACCACTCCCTGAAGGGAAGCTTCATATTGACTGAGACTACAGATGAATGTACTGAGACACACACCCCTCTCTACATTGAATAGCTACAGTACAGGATGAATGGTTTGTTACCTGTGTGTGTGTGTGTGTGTGTGTGTGTGTGTGTGTGTGTGTGTGTGTGTGTGTGTGTGTGTGTGTGTGTGTGTGTGTGTGTGTGTGTGTGTGTGTGTGTGTGTGTGTGTGTGTGTGTGTGTGTCTCAGACAGCAGAGAGAGAGAGAGAGAGAGAAACAGAGAGAGAGACAGAGACAGAGAGAGAGACAGAGACAGAGAGAGAAAAGA
>NC_088225.1:38442362-38467362 GCF_036934945.1 Oncorhynchus masou masou
AGTAGAGAGGTCTGGTATTGACCCAGTAGAGATCTGGTATTAACCCAGTAGAGGTCTGGTATTAATCCAGTAGAGGTCTGGTATTAACCCAGTAGAGGTCTGGTATTAACCCAGTAGAGGTCTGGTATTAACCCAGTACAGAGGTCTGGTATTAACCCAGTAGAGGTCTGGTATTAACCCAGTACAGAGGTCTGGTATTAACCCAGTAGAGGTCTGGTATTAACCCAGTACAGAGGTCTGGTATTAACCCAGTAGAGGTCTGGTATTGCCCAGTAGAGGTCTGGTATTAACCCAGTAGAGATCTGGTATTAACCCAGTACAGAGGTCTGGTATTGACCCAGTAGAGGTCTGGTATTAACCCAGTAGAGGTCTGGTATTAACCCAGTAGAGGTCTGGTATTAACCCAGTACAGAGGTCTGGTATTAACCCAGTAGAGGTCTGGTATTAACCCAGTACAGAGGTCTGGCATTAACCCAGTAGAGGTCTGGTATTAACCCACTAGAGGTCTGGTATTAACCCAGTAGAGGTCTGGTATTTACCCAGTAGAGGTCTGGTATTAACCCAGTACAGAGGTCTGGTATTAACCCAGTAGAGTTCTGGTTTTAACCCAGTACAGAGGTCTGGTATTAACCCAGTAGAGGTCTGGTACTGACCCAGTAGAGGTCGGGTACTGACCCAGTAGAGGTCTGGTACTGACTCAGTACAGAGGTCTGGTATTAACCCAGTAGAGGTCTGGTATTAACCCAGTACAGAGGTCTGGTATTAACCCACTAGAGGTCTGGTATTAACCCAGTAGAGGTCTGGTATTAACCAAGTACAGAGGTCTGGTATTAACCCAGTACAGAGGTCTGGTATTAACCCAGTAGAGGTCTGGTATTAACCCAGTAGAGGTCTGGTATTAACCCAGTAGAGATCTGGTATTAACCCAGTACAGAGGTCTGGTATTGACCCAGTGCAGAGGTCTGGTATTGACCCAGTAGAGGTCTGGTATTAACCCAGTAGAGGTCTGGTATTAACCCAGTAGAGGTCTGGTATTGACCCAGTAGAGGTCTGGTATTAAGCCAGTAGAGGTCTGGTATTGACCCAGTACAGAGGTCTGGTATTGACATAGTACAGAGGTCTGGTATTGACCCAGTACAGAGGTCTGGTATTGACCCAGTAGAGATCTGGTATTAACCCAGTAGAGGTCTGGTATTAACCCAGTAGAGGTCTGGTATTAACCCAGTACCGAGGTCTGGTATTAACCTAGTAGAGGTCTGGTATTAACCCAGTAGAGGTCTGGTATTAACCCAGTACAGAGGTCTGGTATTGACCCAGTAGAGGTCTGCTATTGACCCAGTAGAGGTCTTGTATTAACCCAGTAGAGGTCTGGTATTGACTCAGTCGAGGTCTTGTATTAACCCAGTAGAGGTCTGGTATTAACCCAGTAGAGGTCTGGTATTAACCCAGTAGAGGTCTGGTATTGACCCAGTCGAGGTCTTGTATTAACCCAGTAGAGGTCTGGTATTAACCCAGTAGAGGTCTGGTATTGACCCAGTAGAGGTCTGGTATTGACCCAGTAGAGGTCTGGTATTGACCCAGTAGAGGTCTGGTATTGACCCAGTAGAGGTCTGGTATTAACCCAGTAGAGGTCTGGTATTAACCCAGTAGAGGTCTGGTATTAACCCAGTAGAGGTCTGGTATTGACCCAGTCGAGGTCTTGTATTAACCCAGTAGAGGTCTGGTATTAACCCAGTAGAGGTCTGGTATTGACCCAGTAGAGGTCTGGTATTGACCCAGTAGAGGTCTGGTATTGACCCAGTAGAGGTCTGGTATTAACCCAGTAGAGGTCTGGTATTGACCCAGTAGAGGTCTGGTATTGACCCAGTAGAGGTCTGGTATTAACCCAGTAGAGGTCTGGTATTGACCCAGTAGTGGTCTGGTATTGACCCAGTAGAGGTCTGGTATTAACCCAGTAGAGGTCTGGTATTAACCCAGTAGAGGTCTGGTATTGACCCAGTAGAGGTCTGGTATTAACCCAGTAGAGGTCTGGTATTAACCCAGTACAGAGGTCTGGTATTAACCTAGTAGAGGTCTGGTATTAACCCAGTAGAGGTCTGGTATTGACCAGGTAGAGGTCTGGTATTAACCCAGTAGAGGTCTGGTATTAACCCAGTACAGAGGTCTGGTATTAACCCAGTAGAGGTCTGGTATTAACCCAGTAGAGGTCTGGTATTGACCAGGTAGAGGTCTGGTATTAACCCAGTAGAGGTCTGGTATTAACCCAGTACAGAGGTCTGGTATTAACCTAGTAGAGGTCTGGTATTAACCCAGTAGAGGTCTGGTATTAACCCAGTACAGAGGTCTGGTATTGACCCAGTAGAGGTCTGCTATTGACCCAGTAGAGGTCTTGTATTAACCCAGTAGAGGTCTGGTATTGACCCAGTCGAGGTCTTGTATTAACCCAGTAGAGGTCTGGTATTAACCCAGTAGAGGTCTGGTATTGACCCAGTCGAGGTCTTGTATTAACCCAGTAGAGGTCTGGTATTAACCCAGTAGAGGTCTGGTATTAACCCAGTAGAAGTCTGGTATTGACCCAGTAGAGGTCTGGTATTGACCCAGTAGAGGTCTGGTATTAACCCAGTAGAGGTCTGGTATTGACCCAGTAGAGGTCTGGTATTAACCCAGTAGAGGTCTGGTATTGACCCAGTAGAGGTCTGGTATTGACCCAGTAGAGGTCTGGTATTAACCCAGTAGAGGTCTGGTATTGACCCAGTAGAGGTCTGGTATTAACCCAGTAGAGGTCTGGTATTAACCCAGTAGAGATCTGGTATTGACCCAGTAGAGGTCTGGTATTGACCCAGTAGAGGTCTGGTATTAACCAAGTAGAGGTCTGGTATTAACCCAGTACAGAGGTCTGGTATTAACCCAGTAGAGGTCTGGTATTGACCCAGTAGAGGTCTGGTATTAACCCAGTAGAGGTCTGGTATTAACCCAGTAAAGAGGTCTGGTATTAACCCAGTAGAGGTCTGGTATTAACCCAGTAGAGGTCTGGTATTGACCCAGTAGAGGTCTGGTATTAACCCAGTAGAGGTCTGGTATTGACCCAGTAGAGGTCTGGTATTGACCCAGTAGAGGTCTGGTATTAACCCAGTAGAGGTCTGGTATTAACCCAGTAAAGAGGTCTGGTATTAACCCAGTAGAGGTCTGGTATTAACCCAGTAGAGGTCTGGTATTGACCCAGTAGAGGTCTGGTATTGACCCAGTAGAGGTCTGGTATTAACCCAGTAGAGGTCTGGTATTAACCCAGTAAAGAGGTCTGGTATTAACCCAGTAGAGGTCTGGCATTAACCCAGTAGAGGTCTGGTATTGACCCAGTAGAGGTCTGGTATTGACCCAGTAGAGGTCTGGTATTAACCCAGTAGAGATCTGGTAGTGGTTCTTTAAAGGGACTATGGTGTCCTCTTGGTTCACCTGTTCAGGTACAGAACAGACTCTGCAGGTAAAAACCTGTTTCTCTCCCTCGGCCCTCTGGGATAGCTGACCAAACTGCTGGGGAGGTCTCGAGAGCTTTCAAACACACACACACATATATACACACACACTAAAACTCGACAGCCTCATCTGTCAACTCCGACCCTGAAAAACTGTCCCTTCCTCCATTCCTCATCCATCTTCTCCTCCCTCCTCTCTACCGCAGCAAGACACACAAATGTCCTCTCTTCCTCTCTCTCTCTCTCTCTCTCTCTCTCACACTCCTCCATCTCCTCAAACATCTTCCCCTCCTCCCTCTCTCTCCTATTTTTACCTCCTGTCCTGGTGTTCTGAAGCTAAAAAAAAAAAAAAACATGGGCCTCTTAACTCTACCAGAAGAACTAGAGCATTGAGTAGCTGGGACACACACACACACACACACACACACACACACACACACACACACACACACACACACACACACATACCAGGACATCTCTTACTGTATAGAAGTCATAACCTTAACCCTCCTCTATAGTACTCCTAACCTTCCTCTATAGTGCTCCTAACCTTCCTTTATAGTACTCCTAACCTTCCTCCATAGTACTCCTAACCTTAACCCTCCTCTATAGTACTCCTAACCTTAACCCTCTATAGTACTCCTAACCTTAACCCTTCTCTATAGTACTCCTAACCTTCCTCCATAGTACTCCTAACCTTAACCCCCCTCTATAGTACTCCTAACCTTCCTCCATAGTACTCCTAACCTTAACCCTCCTCTATAGTACTCCTAACCTTAACCCTTCTCTATAGTACTCCTAACCTTAACCCTTCCTCTATAGTACTCCTAACCTTCCTCTATAGTACTCCTAACCTTAACCCTTCCTCTATAGTACTCCTAACCTTCCTCTATAGTACTCCTAACCTTAACCCTTCTCTATAGTACTCCTAACCTTAACCCTTCCTCTATAGTACTCCTAACCTTCCTCTATAGTACTCCTAACCTTAACCCTTCTCTATAGTACTCCTAACCTTAACCCTTCTCTATAGTACTCCTAACCTTAACCCTTCTCTATAGTACTCCTAACCTTCCTCTATAGTACTCCTAACCTTCCTCTATAGTACTCCTAACCTTCCTCTATAGTACTCCTAACCTTCCTCTATAGTACTCCTAACCTTCCTCTATAGTACTCCTAACCTTAACCCTCCTCTATAGTACTCCTAACCTCAACCCTCCTCTATAGTACTCCTAACCTTCCTCTATAGTACTCCTAACCTTCCTCTATAGTACTCCTAACCTTCCTCTATACTACTCCTAACCTTCCTCTATAGTACTCCTAACCTTCCTCTATACTACTCCTAACCTTCCTCTATAGTACTCCTAACCTTAACCCTTCCCGACTCTGGACCAAAAGGAGCAGGACAGAAAAGGAAAATAAAATAATTAATTTGATTTTCATTTAATTTGTTAATCTCTACTTTATTCCGTTCTAAAGTCAACTTGACGACCAGGGGGGGGGGGGCATTTCAGCGTGGCCCCGACAGTAATTACAGTTCCAATCAGGGGGGGGGGTCCTTATCGTTAATAAGACTGACCCTGGTGTTTAAACATGTTTAACGTGTTTAACATTATCCACTTGAATTAAAGTTGGTTTAAATGACTGACCTGGTTTACACTACTCCTCTCTCTCTCTGGGACCTCTCTGTCTCGCTGGAAACGCAATGGCCTCATTCTGCTGAGTGTGTGTGTGTGTGTGTGTGTGTGTGTGTGTGTGTGTGTGTGTGTGTGTGTGTGTGTGTGTGTGTGTGTGTGTGTGTGTGTGTGTGTGTGTGTGTGTGTGTGTGTGTGTATCCTGAACATTCTCTGTCTCCATCGCCAGTTTCAAGTTGTAAAAGTTTTCGTCCATCCCTGTTAACCCCCCCACCTCAAACTGTTATCTGTCTCTAGTATTAATACCCCCCCACCTCAAACTGTTATCTGTCTCTAGTATTAATACCACTCTGTTAACCCCCACCTCAAACTGTTATCTGTCTCTAGTATTAATACCACTCTGTTAACCCCCCACCTCAAACTGTTATCTGTCTCTAGTATTAATACCACTCTGTTAACCCCCCACCTCAAACTGTTATCTGTCTCTAGTATTAATACCACTCTGTTAACCCCCACCTCAAACTGTTATCTGTCTCTAGTATTAATACCACTCTGTTAAACCCCCCCCACCTCAAACTGTTATCTGTCTCTAGTATTAATACCACTCTGTTAACCCCCCACCTCAAACTGTTATCTGTCTCTAGTATTAATACCACTCTGTTAACCCCCCACCTCAAACTGTTATCTGTCTCTAGTATTAATACCACTCTGTTAACCCCCCCCACCTCAAACTGTTATCTGTCTCTAGTATTAATACCACTCTGTTAACCCCCCACCTCAAACTGTTATCTGTCTCTAGTATTAATACCCCCCACCTCTGTTAACCCCCCCCACCTCAAACTGTTATCTGTCTCTAGTATTAATACCACTCTGTTACCCCCACCTCAAACTGTTATCTGTCTCTAGTATTAATAACCCCCCCCACCTCAAACTGTTATCTGTCTCTAGTATTAATACCACTCTGTTAACCCCCCCACCTCAAACTGTTATCTGTCTCTAGTATTAATACCACTCTGTTAACCCCCCCTCAAACTGTTATCTGTCTCTAGTATTAATAACCCCCCACCTCAAACTGTTATCTGTCTCTAGTATTAATACCACTCTGTTAACCCCCACCTCAAACTGTTATCTGTCTCTAGTATTAATACAACTCTGTTAACCCCCCCACCTCAAACTGTTATCTGTCTCTAGTATTAATACCACTCTGTTAACCCCCCACCTCAAACTGTTATCTGTCTCTAGTATTAATACCACTCTGTTAACCCCCCACCTCAAACTGTTATCTGTCTCTAGTATTAATACCACTCTGTTAACCCCCACCTCAAACTGTTATCTGTCTCTAGTATTAATACCACTCTGTTAACCCCCCACCTCAAACTGTTATCTGTCTCTAGTATTAATACCACTCTGTTAACCCCCCACCTCAAACTGTTATCTGTCTCTAGTATTAATCTTACCCCCCACACCTCAAACTGTTATCTGCCTCTAGTATTAATACCACTCTGTTAACCCCCCCACCTCAAACTGTTATCTGCATCTGCCTCTAGTATTAATACCACTCTGTTAACCCCCCACCTCAAACTGTTATCTGTCTCTAGTATTAATACCACTCTGTTAACCCCCCACCTCAAACTGTTATCTGTCTCTCTCTATTACTCTTCTCATATGTATATACTGTATTCTATACTATTCTACTGTATCTTAGTCTATGTATTACTCATCTCATATGTATATACTGTATTCTATACTATTCTACTGTATCTTAGTCTATGTATTACTCATCTCATATGTAGATACTGTATTCTATACTATTCCACTGTGTCTTAGTCTATGTACTACTCATCTCATATGTATATACTGTATTATATACTATTCTACTGTATCTTAGTCTATGTACTACTCATCTCATATGTAGATACTGTATTCTATACTATTCTACTGTATCTTAGTCTATGTACTACTCATCTCATATGTAGATACTGTATTCTATACTATTCTACTGTATCTTAGTCTATGTACTACTCATCTCATATGTAGATACTGTATTCTATACTGTTCTACTGTATCTTAGTCTATGTATTACTCATCTCATATGTATATACTGTATTCTATACTATTCTACTGTATCTTAGTCTATGTATTACTCATCTCATATGTATATACTGTATTCTATACTATTCTACTGTATCTTAGTCTATGTACTACTCATCTCATATGTAGATACTGTATTCTATACTGTTCTACTGTATCTTAGTCTATGTATTACTCATCTCATATGTATATACTGTATTCTATACTATTCTACTGTATCTTAGTCTATGTACTACTCATCTCATATGTATATACTGTATTCTATACTATTCTACTGTATCTTAGTCTATGTATTACTCATCTCATATGTAGATACTGTATTCTATACTATTCTACTGTATCTTAGTCTATGTATTACTCATCTCATATGTATATACTGTATTCTATTCTACTGTATCTTAGTCTATGTATTACTCATCTCATATGTATATACTGTATTCTATTCTACTGTATCTTAGTCTATGTATTACTCATCTCATATGTACATACTGTATTATATACTATTCTACTGTATCTTAGTCTATGCATTACTCATCTCATATGTATATACTGTATTCTATTCTACTGTATCTTAGTCTATGCATTACTCATCTCATATGTATATACTGTATTCTATACTATTCTACTGTATCTTAGTCTATGCATTACTCATCTCATATGTATATACTGTATTCTAATCTACTGTATCTTAGTCTATGAGCCAACAGGCACAATGCTGAGGAATGTCTCGCTGGAACAATCAGCAGCAAGCAGCATCCCGTCCGTAAATGGACAGTTAGACGGATTAGACGATTTGTCTTCATAATAAGGAAATAAGGACCATTTTATGTTTTATTTAAATGTCTAAATAAAAGTTTGTCAGAAGGTTTTAGCGACCTAAGAAATTATCCTGCATGACTATGGAACAAAAAAAAACGTGTGTAGATCAGCGCGCGTGTCCTTTCTCACTTTAAAAACTATGGGCAGATTTCAGTCATTCAGACACAAACGTGCATCGTAGTTTCATAGTATCCCCCCCCCCCATATGTATATACTGCTATCCTTGTTAGATATTTTGCACATTTTACGGTTTTGTAGCTAATATCATCGCCGTTGAGTTAGTTGAAATAATAGCAGTAAACATCAGCAGGTGATAAGAGAGACGTGATGAGAAGAGAAGGGAGCGGAGTTACATCCGGTGTTCTATCCAATCGAAGCAGTAGGGGCATTTTTACAACCCGCCCCTTTTTTTCTTGACAGATTGCGGAACAAGCCAATTAAGTTATTTCAAAATGTCTTCCTGGCAAACGGAGTTGTTTTAGAGAGATGGGTCCTGACAGAGAAAGGGGAAGAAAAAAACGTCACGAATCACAAATCATGACGTTACGTTGGGAATCATTTGCATTGAATAGACGTTATTGTTTGTCTATTGTCAAAATAACAGCAGTGCCTATAACGATGTCCTTCCATGTTAGAGTGACCAGCTGGAGTGAAGCTTCTATGCAAATGTTGTTGACGAGTAGATTAAGTCCGATAAAAAAAAAAAGGAAAACAGATTGTCATCTGTAGCATCGATAGACTCCCGCAGATCAATCAAAAACAAGGTCAATAATTCAATGCAGGTACACTCTCCTATTGAATATGGATTCACCTGTACTGTGGATAGGTCTACGTTACATCTTCACTTACCCAGTTTATCAAGAGATGTACCATTCAAATATAAAACGATTACCCTTATGTTATGACGTAGATAGAATGGTATAAATAAATAAAAAACAAAGTCAAATGTGTTGTTTGTAAATGTACACATTAACGCGGCTGTCTCTGGGAAATGTTGTCATAAAAGATTTCACATTTAATGACGTTGAAAATCGGCCTAAAATACGGGCCTCCTTGACCCTCCAGAATCGGTATCGGCCCTAAAAATATATATATTTCTGTCGTTCTCTACATTAAATAAAATAGTAAATACTACAGTAATGTCAGCAAAAACACTTTCTTTCAACTATAGTAAATACTACAATATTTCATTTGCATATACCCTGCCCATTCCTCACCCCCATGTCACAATTAGTGCCAACGGTAAGTGAGAAACCTACATGCCAAGTATAGATCAAGACGTTCCCTACAGGTTATAGAGAACAGAAACTCTGAACTATCTATTCAGATCCCAGTCCTGCCTGCCTGCCTGCTTACCTGTCTGCCAGCCTGCCTGCTTACCTGTCTGCCTGCCTGCCTACCTGCCTGCCTGCCTGCTTACCTGTCTGCCTGCCTGCCTGCCTGCTTGCCTGTCTGCCTGCCTGCCTACCTGCTTACCTGCCTACCTGCTTACCTGTCTGCCTGCCTGCCTGTCTGCTTACCTGTCTGCCTGCCTGCTTACCTGTCTGCCTGCTTACCTGTCTGCCTGCCTGCCTGCTTACCTGTCTGCCTGCCTGCCTACCTGCCTGCCTGCCTGCTTACCTGTCTGCCTGCCTGCCTGCCTGCTTGCCTGCCTACCTGCTTACCTGTCTGCCTGCCTGCCTGTCTGCCTGCCTGCCTGCTTACCTGTCTGCCTGCCTGCTTACCTGTCTGCCTGTCTGCCTGTCTGCCTGCTTACCTGTCTGCCTGCCTGCCTGCTTACCTGTCTGCCTGCCTGCCTACCTGCCTGCCTGCCTGCTTACCTGTCTGCCTGCCTGCCTGCCTGCTTGCCTGTCTGCCTGCAGGTTATGAAAAATTAGATATTTTACTAAACAAAACCACTTCAGTAAATACTACACTTATTTATACTACACAGTATACTACAGTCCACAGAAACAATACAGTAAATACTATAGTATACTACAGTCCACAGAAACACTACAGTAAATACTACAGTATACTACAGTCCACAGAAACACTACAGTATACTACAGTCCACAGAAACACTACAGTGAATACTACAGTATACTACAGTCCACAGAAACAATACAGTAAATACTATAGTATACTACAGTCCACAGAAACACTACAGTGAATACTACAGTATACTACAGTCCACAGAAACACTACAGTAAATACTACAGTCCACAGAAACACTACAGTGAATACTACAGTACACTACAGTCCACAGAAACACTACAGTGAATACTACAGTATACTACAGTCCACAGAAACACTACAGTGAATACTACAGTATACTACAGTCCACAGAAACACTACAGTGAATACTACAGTATACTACAGTCCACAGAAACACTACAGTGAATACTACAGTACACTACAGTCCACAGAAACACTACAGTGAATACTACAGTATACCACAGTGCACAGAAACCCTACAGTAAATACTACAGTATACTACAGTCCACAGAAACACTACAGTGAATACTACAGTATACTACAATACTACAGTGAATACTACTGTCTACCCACAGTCCACAGAAACACTACAGTAAATACTACAGTATACTACAGTCCACAGAAACACTACAGTAAATACTATAGTATACTACAGTCCACAGAAACACTACAAGAAATACTACAGTCCACAGAAACCCTACAGTAAATACTACAGTCCACAGAAACACTACAGTGAATACTACAGTATACTACAGTCCACAGAAACCATACAGTAAATACTACAGTATACCACAGTCCACAGAAACACGACAGTAAACACTACAGTGAATACTATAGTATACTACAGCCCACAGAAACACTACAGTGAATACTACAGTATACTACAGTCCACAGAAACACTACAGTAAACACCACAGTCCACAGAAACACTACAGTATACTAGTCCACAGAAACACTACAGTAAATACTACAGTATACTACAGTCCACAGAAACACTACAGTAAACACTACAGTATACTACAGTCCACAGAAACACTACAGTAAATACTACAGTATACTACAGTCCACAGAAACACTACAGTAAACACTACAGTATACTGCAGCCCACAGAAACACTACAGTAAACACTACAGTGAATACTATAGTATACTACAGTCCACAGAAACACTACAGTGAATACTACAGTATACTACAGTCCACAGAAACACTACAGTAAACACTACAGTCCACAGAAACACTACAGTAAACACTACAGTAAATACTACAGTATACTACAGTCCACAGAAACACTACAGTAAATACTATAGTATACTACAGTCCACAGAAACACTACAGTAAATACTATAGTATACTGCAGCCCACAGAAACACTACAGTAAATACTACAGTATACTACAGTCCACAGAAACACTACAGTAAATACTACAGTATACTACAGTCCACAGAAACACTACAGTAAATACTACAGTCCACAGAAACACTACAGTAAATACTACAGTATACTACAGTCCACAGAAACACTACAGTAAATACTACAGTATACTACAGTCCACAGAAACCCTACAGTAAACACTACAGTCCACAGAAACACTACAGTAAATACTATAGTATACTACAGTCCACAGAAACACTACAGTCCACAGAAACACTACAGTAAACACTACAGTATACCACAGTCCACAGAAACACTACAGTAAATACTATAGTATACTACAGTCCACATAAACCCTACAGTAAACACTACAGTCCACAGAAACACTACAGTAAATACTATAGTATACTACAGTCCACAGAAACACTACAGTGAATACTACAGTCCACAGAAACACTACAGTATACTACAGTATACCACAGTCCACAGAAACACTACAGTAAATACTACAGTCCACAGAGACACTACAGTAAATACTATAGTATACTACAGTCCACAGAAACACTACAGTAAATACTACAGTATACCACAGTCCACAGAAACACTACAAGAAACCTTATAGATAACTATAAATACTCCAGTATACGACAGTAAATACTACAGTATACTGTTCTACAGTCCACAGAAACACTACAGTAAATACTATAGTATATAAGTCCTAGTAGTTTTTCATGTGGGATGTTCTGGGATAACATGCTGATAAGGTTTAGTTGGTGTGTCAGTTGGTGGACTCTGTCCGTTCATGTAGATTCTTAGTCCTGTAGTCCAGCTCTGACATAACTCCTAGGAAACGGTGCCCGTTAATAGTTTGACATGAGTCACGTGGACTCAGAAATGTACACAACTGTCTTCTCCTATCGGGTTCAGTTATACAAGTCAAACAAACTACTATCCAACCACCACTACACTTATACAACCATCTGTCCCACCACCACTACACATATACAACCATTTTAAAACCCCTGGTACAAAGGTTGGTTCTAAGTTTGTCTACCCTCCTCTCCTCTCCTTCTCCCTCTCCCTCTCCTCTCTACTCTGGCCAACTGTCTCCTCTCCTCTCCCTCTCCCTCTCCCTCTCCTCTCTACTCTGGCCAACTGTCTCCTCTCCCCTCTCCTCTCCTCTCCTCTCCTCTCCTCTCCTCTCCTCTCCTCTCCTCTCCTCTCCTCTCCTCTCCTCTCCTCTCCTCTCCTCTCCTCTCTGCTCCTCTCCGCTCTGGCCAACCGTCTCCTCTCTCCCCTCCTCTCCTCTTCCTCTCCCTCTCCCCTCCTCTCCTCTCCCCTCCTCTCTATTCTGGCCAACCGTCTCCTCTCCTCTATACTCTGGCCAACCGTCCTCTCTCCTCTCCTCTCCTCTCTACTCTGGCCAACCGTCTCCTGATTAAGAACTTTTAAAGAGGAATGTTACCCATTGGGGACCCCTGGGTCTGATTTCATCATGTCTGAGGGATTTCTAGATCAGTGAGATGTGTTTCATACATACAGTGCATTCAGAAAGTATTCAAACCCCCTTGACTTTTGTCCACATTTTGTTACGTTACAGCCTTATTCTAAAATAGATTAAATTGTTTTTTTTAACCCCCTCCCATCAATCTACACGCACTACCCCATAATGACATCACAATACCCCATAATGACATCACAATACCCCATAATTACAAATCAAAAACATGTTTTTCATACATTCTCAGGTCTCTCCAGAGATAGTTAGATCGGGTTCAAATCATCAGAACAGTATACACACCGAACTAGTATCCCTCTCGATAGATGGTACATTATGCTGGATATCAAACAGTAGATCACTCAAGAAGGAGCTGAATAGCAGTTTAATCATGACAATAACCCCTCCAATCGTTTCCTGATCAACAGATGTTTACACTCTTACACCTCAGACATACACACACACACACACCCTCTCTCACAACACAGCAGCTGTACACTTTACACCTCAGACACACACACACACACACACACACACCCTCTCTCACAACGCAGCATCTGCTGCTAAGTCACGCAGCTGTATTCCCTGCAACTTTACTACAACAATCATTCTCAGTGATAGAACGTCTCTATAAAAGTAATGGAGAGAATTCTAGCTGATAGAATTCTAGAAGTCTCAGTGATAGAACGTCTCTATAAAAGTAAAGGAGAGAATTCTAGCTGATAGAATTCTAGAAGTCTCAGTGATAGAACGTCTCTATAAAAGTAAAGGAGAGAATTCTAGCTGATAGAACTCTAGAAGTCTCAGTGATAGAACGTCTCTATTAAAGTAAAGGAGAGAATTCTAGCTGATAGAACTCTAGAAGTCTCAGTGATAGAACGTCTCTATAAAAGTAAAGGAGAGACTTCCAGCTGATAGAATTCTAGAAGTCTCAGTGATAGAACTCCAGAATTCTCAGTGATAGAACTCTAGAATACTCAGTGATAGAACTCTAGAATTCTCAGTGATAGAACTCTAGAAGTCTCAGTGATAGAACGTCTCTATAAAAGTAAAGGAGAGACTTCCAGCTGATCATACCGGGATCTTTTTTCTCCCATCATCTGCTGATCACCAGTTCTCTGAACTAACACATTTGATACACCACATATTGTGATTTATCCAAAGATCTTTGATCTACATTTTCTGGGAGTTACAAGATATGTACTGTTTGTTGTAAATACAGAGGTTAGTGGAAAATGCTCTATGGTAAACCAGGTCACATTATCTGGGTACACCAGGTCACATTATCTAGGTAAACCAGTTCACATTATCTGGGTACACCAGGTCACATTATCTGGGTACACCAGGTCACATTATCTAGTTAAACCAGGTCACAATATCTAGGTACACCAGGTCACATTATCTAGGTACACCAGGTCACATTATCTAGGTACACCAGGTCACATTATCTAGTTAAACCAGGTCACATTATCTAGGTACACCAGGTCACATTATCTAGGTAAACCAGGTCACATTATCTGGGTACACCAGGTCACATTATCTAGGTAAACCAGGTCACATTATCTAGATAAACCAGGTCACATTATCTAGGTAAACCAGGTCACATTATCTAGATAAACCAGGTCACATTATCTGGGTACACCAGGTCACATTATCTAGGTACACCAGGTCACATTATCTAGGTCCACCAGGTCACATTATCTAGGTGCACGAGCTCACATTATCGAGGCAAACCAGGTCACATTATCTGGGTACACCAGGTCACATTATCTAGGTACACCAGATCACATTATCCTGTACACCAAATCACATTATCTAGGTAAACCAGGTCACATTATCTAGTTAAACCAGGTCACATTATCTAGGTAAACCAGGTCACATTATGTAGGTACACCAAATCACAGTATCTGGGTACACCAAATCACATTATCAAGGTACACCAAATCACATTATCTAGGTACACCAAATCACATTATCTAGGTAAACCAGGTCACATTATCTAGGTACACCAGATCACATTATCCTGTACACCAAATCACATTATCTAGGTAAACCAGGTCACATTATCTGGGTACACCAGGTCACATTATCTAGGTACACCAGATCACATTATCCTGTACACCAAATCACATTATCTAGGTAAACCAGGTCACATTATCTAGTTAAACCAGGTCACATTATCTAGGTACACCAGGTCACATTATCTGGGTACACCAGGTCACATTATCTAGGTACACCAGGTCACATTATCCAGGTACACCAGATCACATTATCCGGTACACCAGGTCACATTATCTAGTTAAACCAGGTCACATTATCTAGGTACACCAGGTCACATTATCTGGGTACACCAGGTCACATTATCTAGGTACACCAGGTCACATTATCTAGGTACACCAGATCGCATTATCCGGTACACCAGGTCACATTATCTAGTTAAACCGGGTCACATTATCTAGGTAAACCAGGTCACATTATGTAGGTACACCAAATCACATTATCTGGGTACACCAGGTCACATTATCTATGTAAACCAGGTCACATTATCTAGGTACACCAGATCACATTATCCTGTACACCAGGTCACATTATCTAGGTAAACCAGGTCACATTATCTAGGTACACCAAATCACATTATCTAGGTACACCAAATCACATTATCTAGGTAAACCAGGTCACATTATCTAGGTAAACCAGGTCACATAATCTAGGTAAACCAGGTCACGTTATCTGGGTACACCAGGTCACATTATCTAGGTACACCAGGTCACATTATCTAGGTACACCAGGGCACATTATCTAGGTACACCAGGGCACATTATCTGGGTACACCAGGTCACATTATCTAGGTACACCAGGTCACATTATCTAGGTACACCAGGTCACATTATCTAGGTACACCAGGTCACATTATGTACACCAGGTCACATTATCTAGGTACACCAGGTCACATTATCTAGGTACACCAGGTCACATTATCTAGTTAAACCAGGTCAAATTATCTAGGTAAACCAGGTCACATAATCTAGGTAAACCAGGTCACGTTATCTGGGTACACCAGGTCACATTATCTAGGTACACCAGGGCACATTATCTAGGTACACCAGGGCACATTATCTAGGTACACCAGGGCACATTATCTGGGTACACCAGGTCACATTATCTAGGTACACCAGGTCACATTATCTAGGTACACCAGGTCACATTATCTAGGTACACCAGGTCACATTATCTAGGTACACCAGGTCACATTATCTAGGTACACCAGGTCACATTATCTAGGTACACCAGGTCACATTATCTGGGTACACCAGGTCACATTATCTAGGTACACGAGGTCACATTATCTAGGTAAACCAGGTCACATTATCTAGGTAAACCAGGTCACATTATCTAGGTAAACCAGGTCACATTATCTAGTTAAACCAGGTCACATTATCTGGGTAAACCAGGTCACATTATCTGGGTAAACCAGGTCACATTATCTAGGTACACCAGATCACATTATCCGGTACACCAGGTCACATTATCTAGTTAAACCAGGTCACATTATCTAGTTAAACCAGGTCACATTATCTAGTTAAACCAGGTCACATTATCTAGGTAAACCAGGTCACATTATCTAGGTACACCAGGTCACATTATCTAGGTACACCAGGTCACATTATCTAGGTACACCAGGTCACATTATCTGGGTAAACCAGGTCACATTATCTAGGTAAACCAGGTCACATTATCTGGGTAAACCAGGTCACATTATCTAGGTAAACCAGGTCACATTATCTAGGTACACCAGGTCACATTATCTAGGTACACCAGGTCACATTATCTGGGTAAACCAGGTCACATTATCTGGGTAAACCAGGTCACATTATCTAGGTACACCAGATCACATTATCCTCACATTACCCTGTACACCAAATGACATTATCCGGTACACCAAATCACATTATCAGGTACTGCAAATCACATTATCTAGTTCTCTGCATGTTACTACACCTAAAACACACTGAACGGTACTACACCCTAAAACACACTGAACGGTACTACACCCTAAAACACACTGAACGGTACTACACCTAAAACACACTGAACTGTACTACACCTAAAACACACTGAACTGTACTACACCCTAAAACACACTGAACGGTACTACACCTAAAACGCACTGAACTGTACTACACCTAAAACACACTGAACTGTACTACACCCTAAAACACACTGAACGGTACTACACCTAAAACACACTGAACTGTACTACACCTAAAACACACTGAACGGTACTACACCTAAAACACACTGAACTGTACTACACCTAAAACACACTGAACGGTACTACACCCTAAAACACACTGAACTGTACTACACCTAAAACACACTGAACTGTACTACACCTAAAACACACTGAACTGTACTACACCTAAAACACACTGAACTGTACTACACCTAAAACACACTGAACGGTACTACACCTAAAACACACTGAACTGTACTACACCTAAAACACACTGAACTGTACTACACCCTAAAACACACTGAACTGTACTACACCTAAAACACACTGAACGGTACTACACCCCAAAACACATTGAACTGTACTACACCCTAAAACACACTGAACGGTACTACACCCTAAAACCCACTGAACTGTACTACACCCTAAAACACACTGAACTGTACTACACCTAAAACACACTGAACGGTACTACACCTAAAACACACTGAACTGTACTACACCTAAAACACACTGAACGGTACTACACCTAAAACACACTGAACTGTACTACACCTAAAACACACTGAACGGTACTACACCTAAAACACACTGAACTGTACTACACCTAAAACACACTGAACTGTACTACACCCTAAAACACACTGAACTGTACTACACCTAAAACACACTGAACGGTACTACACCCCAAAACACATTGAACTGTACTACACCCTAAAACACACTGAACGGTACTACACCCTAAAGCCCACTGAACTGTACTACACCCTAAAACACACTGAACTGTACTACACCTAAAACACACTGAACTGTACTACACCTAAAACACACTGAACGGTACTACACCCTAAAACACACTGAACTGTACTACACCCTAAAACACACTGAACGGTACTACACCCTAAAACACACTGAACTGTACTACACCTAAAACACACTGAACGGTACTACACCCTAAAACACACTGAACTGTACTACACCCTAAAACACACTGAACTGTACTACACCCTAAAACACACTGAACTGTACTACACCCTAAAACACACTGAACGGTACTACACCTAAAACACACTGAACTGTACTGCTCATACTGTATTTTCTTGGTACACCAAATCACATTATCCAGTGTAACAATCTATAGCTACAGTACTCTGCATGTTACTACACCTAAAACACACTGAACTGTACTACACTGCTCATACTGCTCATACTGGCCAACTGTTACGTTTTACCGTATAACGTTCTGGTTGTATAGTCAGTTCTCTTTGAGTTAACGTTAAATTTTGTACACCGCCCTGTATTTTAGATGTTGAAAAATAAACATTCTCAAATGTTTGGACAAACCTACTCAATCCAGGGTTGTTGTTTTTTTTCTACATTGTAGAATTTTAATGAAGCATTCCAGGTGACTACCTCATGAAGCTGGTTGAGAGAATGCCAAGAGTGTGCAAAGCTGTCATCAACAGAAAGGTTGCTATTTTGAAGTATCTATAAACCTAAAATATATTTTGATTTGTTTAACACTTTGCTGGTTACTACATGACTCCATATGACTGGTACTGTAGCTGAATGTCTAACATCTATTTGAGCCGTGCACCGCTTATATATAAATATCTTCTGTGAATCCATACAGGCAGACAAATGTTTAAAAAATAAATTGATAGAAAAGATCCATATTTAATTCAGGCTGAGCCACACTGGCACGGTGGGCTGGATAAGCTGAGACTCTTTGTGCTTGTGGTGAAGAATGATCTTTTCCCATCTGCGGTGTACGACAGGAAGACTCTCCCGGAAGGAGGGTACGACAGGAAGACTCTCCCGGAAGGAGGGTACGACAGGAAGACTCTCCCGGAAGGAGGGTACGACAGGAAGACTCTTCCGGAAGGAGGGTACGACAGGAAGACTCTTCCGGAAGGAGGGTACGACAGGAAGACTCTTCCGGAAGGAGGGTACGACAGGAAGACTCTCCCGGAAGGAGGGTACGACAGGAAGACTCTCCCGGAAGGAGGGTACGACAGGAAGACTCTCCCGGAAGGAGGGTACGACAGGAAGACTCTTCCGGAAGGAGGGTACGACAGGAAGACTCTTCCGGAAGGAGGGTACGACAGGAAGACTCTTCCGGAAGGAGGGTACGACAGGAAGACTCTCCCGGAAGGAGGGTACGACAGGAAGACTCTTCCGGAAGGAGGGTACGACAGGAAGACTCTTCCGGAAGGAGGGTACGACAGGAAGACTCTTCCGGAAGGAGGGTACGACAGGAAGACTCTCCCGGAAGGAGGGTACGACAGGAAGACTCTCCCGGAAGGAGGGTACGACAGGAAGACTCTCCCGGAAGGAGGGTACGACAGGAAGACTCTCCCGGAAGGAGGGTACGACAGGAAGACTCTCCCGGAAGGAGGGTACGACAGGAAGACTCTTCCGGAAGGAGGGTACGACAGGAAGACTCTCCCGGAAGGAGGATACGACAGGAAGACTCTTCTGGCTGCGGTGTACGACAGGAAGACTCTTCTGGCTGTGGTGTACGACAGGAAGACTCTTCTGGCTGTGGTGTACGAGAGTATCTACATTCTAAACCTAACAGGACAGTATCTACATTCTATCTCAACCATGCCGTGAATGGTAGTCCCATCGTGAAGCCCACAATTGGCCCAGCGTCATCCGCGTTAGGGTGTGGCCGCGGTCGTCCGTCATTGTAAATAAGAATGTGTTATTGTCTGACTTGCTTAATTAAATAAAGTTTAAATTAAACATTTTAAATTGTAAACCCAATGTTTTTTTGTTTTTTAAACATAAGCATTTTTGCTGCACCTGTGCTAACAATAATAAGAATTTGCTATGAATGCCAGGACTTTGTGGTTCACTATGAGACAAATCCACTCGAAGTGGAAACTTCTCAACTCTACCAGTGTAATGTTGTTAATATAGTAATGACTGTATCTCCTAGTTCTGGTGTCAATAAGACATGAACTAGGACATTTTCTACCAGTCTGTTCTTGTTCTCTCATCAGTCTCACAGGGGACTCTCTTTCAATCCCTCTCCACCCCCCTCTCTCTCTTTCTCTCTTTCCCCCTCTATCTCTATCTCTCCTCTCTCTCCCCCCTCTTTCCCCTTTCTCACTCTCTCTCTCTCTCCACCCCCCTCTGTCCATCACTTCCTCCCTCTCCACCCCCTCTCTCTCTCCCCCCATCTTTCCCCTTTCTCCCTCTCTCTCTCTCTCCATCACCCTCTCTCCATCACTTCATCCCTCTCCCCCCTCTCTCCCCTCTCTCTATCCCCCTCCCCCCCGCTTTCCCCTCTCTCCCTTCTTCCCTCCCTCCCTCATCCCATCCAGAACCATTAACATGTTCTTCCTCTAGTCCCATCCATAATATAGGGTTTTAGAGAAGGTAGGGAGCGAGGGAGAGGCACAAAATATATTTAATTCATGTCATTCCTCTTCTCTCTGGTCATTCTCTACCGCCTGTCTTTTGGTACAGCTCACTGCACACGTACTAGGCTACCGCTAGGGAAGAGAGCTGTGTATCTAATGGAAGCGCTAGGCTACGGCCACCGCTAGGGAAGAGAGCTGTGTATCTAATGGAAGCGCTAGGCTACGGCCACCGCTAGGGAAGAGAGCTGTGTATCTAATGGAAGCGCTAGGCTACGGCCACCGCTAGGGAAGAGAGCTGTGTATCTAATGGAAGCGCTAGGCTACGGCCACCGCTAGGGAAGAGAGCTGTGTATCTAATGGAAGCGCTAGGCTACGGCCACCGCTAGGGAAGAGAGCTGTGTATCTAATGGAAGCGCTAGGCTACGGCCACCGCTAGGAAGAGAGCTGTGTATCTAATGGAAGCGCTAGGCTACGGCCACCGCTAGGAAGAGAGCTGTGTATCTAATGGAAGCGCTAGGCTACGGCCACCGCTAGGGAAGAGAGCTGTGTATCTAATGGAAGCGCTAGGCTATGGCCACCGCTAGGGAAGAGAGCTGTGTATCTAATGGAAGTGTTAGGCTACGGCCACCGCTAGGGAAGAGAGCTGTGTATCTAATGGAAGCGCTAGGCTACGGCCACCGCTAGGGAAGAGAGCTGTGTATCTAATAGAAACGCTAGGCTACGGCCACCGCTAGGGAAGAGAGCTGTGTATCTAATGGAAGCGCTAGGCTACTGCCACCGCTAGGGAAGAGAGCTGTGTATCTAATAGAAGCGCTAGGCTACGGCCACCGCTAGGGAAGAGAGCTGTGTATCTAATAGAAGCGCTAGGCTACGGCCACCGCTAGGGAAGAGAGCTGTGTATCTAATAGAAGCGCTAGGCTACAGCCACCGCTAGGGAAGAGAGCTGTGTATCTAATGGAAGCGCTAGGGAAGCACTAAGGCTACAAGACGCATGCAGGCAGCAGCCTATTCTCATTGTGATTGTGTTATGTTCACTGCAGAACCACTGCGGAGTACTGTGCCGAAAGCAGTGTGAGCGTCTGTGTGCGCGCGCGTGTGTGTGTGTGTGTGTGTGTGTGTGTGTGTGTGTGTGTGTGTGTGTGTGTGTGTGCGTCCGCTCTGCAGCAAGAAAACAGAGGGCTTAAAAGGCGACTTCATTTAGCAATCACATTAGGAGGAGGAGAGTTAAGAGCTGGAGAGGGGGGGGTAGTGGAGGGATGGGGGTGTTGGAGAGGTGGGGGAGGGGGTAGTGTTTCACCTCTCTGTGTTGTGAAAATTGAAAAGGCGTCAGGCTAGGGGAGTGTAAACCCCCCGAAAAGCAGGAGTAGAGTCTGCTTCCCAAAGTGCTGCAGTGTGTATTGGGGGGGGGTATGGGAGGGGTGCAGGGGAGGAGAGGTGGGATAAGGGAGGAAGGGGGGGTATGGGAGGGAGAGGGGTATGGGAGGAGAGGTGGGATAAAGGAGGGAGGGGTATGGGAGGAGAGGTGGGATATGGGAGGGAGGGGGGGTATGGGAGGAGAGGTGGGATAAGGGAGGGGGGGCAAGGTGTGTGACGGCAGAACAGACTGGCAAAGAGTAGAAGGGTCAATATTTAAAACATTTAGAGATATAGGGAGACAGACAAGGAGAGAGACTGGAAGACAGACAAGGAGAGAGACTAGGAGACAGACAAGGAGAGAGACTAGGAGACAGACAAGGAGAGAGACTGGGAGACAGACTAGGAGAGAGACTAGGAGACAGACAAGGAGAGAGACTAGGAGACAGACTAGGAGAGAGACTAGGAGACAGACTAGGAGAGAGACTAGGAGACAGACTAGGAGAGAGACTGGGAGACAGACTAGGAGAGAGACTGGGAGACAGACAAGGAGAGAGACTAGGAGACAGACTAGGAGAGAGACTAGGAGACAGACTAGGAGACAGACAAGGAGAGAGACTAGGAGACAGACTAGGAGAGAGACTAGGAGACAGACAAGGAGAGAGACTAGGAGACAGACTAGGAGAGAGACTAGGAGACAGACTAGGAGACAGACAAGGAGAGAGACTGGGAGACAGACTAGGAGAGAGACTAGGAGACAGACTAGGAGAGAGACTAGGAGACAGACAAGGAGAGAGGCTGGGAGACAGACTAGGAGAGACACTGAGACAGACAAGGAGAGAGACTGGGAGACAGACTAGGAGACAGACTAGGAGACAGACTGGGAGACAGACAAGGAGAGAGACTAGGAGAGAGACTGGAAGACAGACAAGGAGAGAGACTAGGAGACAGACAAGGAGAGAGACTAGGAGACAGACTAGGAGACAGACTAGGAGACAGACTGGGAGAGAGACTAGGAGAGAGACTGGGAGACAGACAAGGAGAGAGACTGGAAGACAGACTAGGAGAGAGACTAGGAGAGAGACTAGGAGACAGACAAGGAGAGAGACTAGGAGACAGACTAGGAGAGAGACTGGGAGACAGACTAGGAGAGAGACTAGGAGACAGACTAGGAGACAGACTAGGAGAGAGACAAGGAGACAGACAAGGAGAGAGACTGGAAGACAGACTAGGAGAGAGACTAGGAGAGAGACTAGGAGAGAGACTGGGAGACAGACAAGGAGAGAGACTAGGAGACAGACAAGGAGAGAGACTAGGAGACAGACTAGGAGAGAGACTAGGAGACAGACAAGGAGAGAGACTGGGAGACAGACTAGGAGAGAGACTAGGAGACAGACTAGGAGAGAGACTAGGAGACAGACTAGGAGAGAGACTAGGAGACAGACTAGGAGAGAGACTGGGAGACAGACTAGGAGAGACACTGAGAGACAGACTAGGAGAGACACTGAGACAGAGATGAAGAGAAAGAATATGGAGGGTTTCAAAACGACACCGCCCCTCTCCTTCGAAACACACTCGTCTTCTCAAAATACAACTCCAATTCCTCTCTACTTTTCAGAGTGGATGAATATCCAAATCACCATTAGAAAGCTGATTTTATAATAACCTACTCCCACTTCCCCTCCCACCTCTCCTCCCCTCCCACCTCCCCTCTCACCTCTGTCCTCCCCTCCCACCTCTGTCCTCCCCTCCCACCTCTGTCCTCCCCTCTCACCTCTGTCCTCCCCTCTCACCTCTGTCCTCCCCTCCCACCTCTGTCCTCCCCTCTCACCTCTGTCCTCCCCTCTCACCTCTGTACTCCCCTCCCACCTCCCCTCCCCTCTCACCTCTGTCCTCCCCTCCCACCTCTGTCCTCCCCTCCCACCTCCCCTCCCCTCTCACCTCTGTCCTCCCCTCCCACCTCTGTCCTCCCCTCCCACCTCTGTCCTCCCCTCTCACCTCTGTCCTCCCCTCTCACCTCTGTCCTCCCCTCTCACCTCTGTCCTCCCCTCCCACCTCTGTCCTCCCCTCTCACCTCTGTCCTCCCCTCCCACCTCCCCTCCCCTCTCTCCTCCCCTCCCACCTCCCCCCCCCCTCTCACCTCTGTCCTCCCCTCCCACCTCTGTCCTCCCCTCCCACCTCCCCTCCCCTCTCTCTTCTGTCCTCCCCTCCCACCCCCTCCCCCTCTCACCTCTGTCCTCCCCTCCGACCTCCTCTCACCTCTGTCCTCCCCTCCCCTCCCACCTCCCCTCCCCCTCCCACCTCTGCTCTGTCCTCCCCTCCCACCTCCCCTCCCCTCTCACCTCCCCTCTCACCTCTCTCCTCCCCTCCCACCTCCTCCCCTCCCCCTCCCACCTCCCCTCCCACCTCTGCTCTGTCCTCCCCTCCCACCTCCCCTCCCCTCTCCTCTCTCATCTCACCTCTGTCCTCCCCTCCCCTCCCACCTCCCCTCCCCTCCCACCTCTGCTCTGTCCTCCCCTCCCACCTCCCCTCCCCTCTCACCTCCCCTCTCACCTCTGTCCTCCCCTCCCATCTCCTCCCCTCCCCTCCCACCTCCCCTCCCACCTCTGCTCTGTCCTCCCCTCCCACCTCCCCTCTCCCTCTCTCCTCTCACCTCTGTCCTCCCCTCCCCTCCCACCTCCCCTCCCCTCCCACCTCTGCTCTGTCCTCCCCTCCCACCTCCCCTCCCCTCTCCCCTCCCCACTCACCTCTGTCCTCCCCTCCCATTTCCCCTCCACCAACAACCATCAACATTATTACCTAGACCAGTAGACCGTCAAAATGCCCCTGAGATGGAGAAAACAAAGCCTGAACCATTAAACAGACCTGAACTAGACTGACTGGAGTCACGCTACACCACAGCCTGGGTAAGACAAAGGTACCATTAAACAGACCTGAACTAGACTGACTGGAGTCATGCTACACCACAGCCTGGGTAAGACAAAGGTACCATTAAACAGACCTGAACTAGACTGACTGGAGTCACGCTACACCACAGCCTGGGTAAGACAAAGGTACCATTAAACAGACCTGAACTAGACTGACTGGAGTCATGCTACACCACAGCCTGGGTAAGACAAAGGTACCATTAAACAGACCTGAACTAGACTGACTGGAGTCATGCTGCACCACAGCCTTGTTAA
>NC_088225.1:38477362-38504862 GCF_036934945.1 Oncorhynchus masou masou
ATTACAGTGAAATGCTGACCGACCAGCCCTTAACCAACAGGTGTAAACATTACAGTGAAATGCTGAATACAACAGGTGTAAACATTACAGTGAAATGCTGACCGACCAGCCCTTAACCAACAGGTGTAAACATTACAGTGAAATGCTGACCGACCAGCCCTTAACCAACAGGTGTAAACATTACAGTGAAATGCTGACCGACCAGCCCTTAACCAACAGGTGTAAACATTACAGTGAAATGCTGACCGACCAGCCCTTAACCAACAGGTGTAAACATTACAGTGAAATGCTGACTGACCAGCCCTTAACCAACAGGTGTAAACATTACAGTGAAATGCTGACCGACCAGCCCTTAACCAACAGGTGTAAACATTACAGTGAAATGCTGACTGACCAGCCCTTAACCAACAGGTGTAAACATTACAGTGAAATGCTTAATACAACAGGTGTAAACATTACAGTGAAATGCTGACTGACCAGCCCTTAACCAACAGGTGTAAACATTACAGTGAAATGCTGACCAGCCATTAACCAACAGGTGTAAACATTACAGTGAAATGCTGACTGACCAGCCCTTAACCAACAGGTGTAAACATTACAGTGAAATGCTGACCAGCCATTAACCAACAGGTGTAAACATTACAGTGAAATGCTGACTGACCAGCCCTTAACCAACAGGTGTAAACATTACAGTGAAATGCTGACTGACCAGCCCTTAACCAACAGGTGTAAACATTACAGTGAAATGCTGACTGACCAGCCCTTAACCAACAGGTGTAAACATTACAGTGAAATGCTGACCAGCCATTAACCAACAGGTGTAAACCTCACAGTGAAATGCTGACTGACCAGCCCTTAACCAACAGGTGTAAACATTACAGTGAAATGCTGACCAGCCCTTAACCAACAGTGCAGTTTTAAGAAAAATACAAAAATATCAATAAGTGTTCAAAAGTCAAAAATTGAATTTGAACTAAATGTTTGGGGGGGAATTCTAAATGCCATCTGGAGTTAAAAACAGTTTTTTAAAATTAAAATAATTTTCTACATTTCGGCGCAGCGGGCCAGGTGCTTCTATACAACCGTCACAACGTCATCAGGAGAAACCAGACGTGCTTGTTGATCACATGGAGCCACTACAGACACCAGACAATGAAAACACTTGACAAATGTCCTAAAAAACAATTGGTTATGAAATTAACCAAAACTGTAGCAGGCTGTGAACTCTGCAAAACCCAACGTTTCCAGTCGGAGAATGAGAACGGTGAAATGACTGTAATTAATACCTGTATTTATGAACAGATACACTACGTTACTGTAATTAATACCTGCATTAATTAACAGACACACTACTTTACTGTAATTAATACCTGCATTTAACAGACACACTGCTTTACTGTAATTAATACCTGCATTTATTAAGACACTTTACTACACTACTACACTGCTTTACTGTAATTAATACCTGCATTTATGAACAGCCACTTTACTACACTACTACACTGCTTTACTGTAATTAATACCTGCATTTATTAACAGCCACTTTACTACACTACTACACTGCTTTACTGTAATTAATACCTGCATTTATGAACAGCCACACTACTTTACTGTAATTAATACCTGCATTTATGAACAGCCACACTGCTTTACTGTAATTAATACCTGCATTAATGAACAGCCACACTACTTTACTGTAATTAACACCTGCATTTATGAACAGCCACACTACTTTACTGTAATTAATACCTGCATTAATGAACAGACACACTACTTTACTGTAATTTAACAGACATGAATGGAACCAAATGATGGGGATGAACGGTGTATTTACTACTGGTGACGTGTACTGGGGGAATTGATGAAACACGATTCACACCATGAAACAATGAATGTGCAAGAATCTGCGGGAGGAAGCTCAGCCGTTCTGAGCCCTTCACGTCTGGATTAAAACCTACATTTAACCGTCAAAAATCTATGTTTATCACACCGTGGATTCTGAAGTCAATGTTTCATCTTGTTGCCACTCTTCTCTGTCTGTCTGAGGAGAGCTCTCTACGTGAAGAAAGAGAATAGCAGCTCCCCTGTCGACACAGAACCAGTCAGTACTAGAGACCACCTGGACACAGAACCAGTCAGTACTAGAGACCACCTGGAGACAGAACCAGTCAGTACTAGAGAACCAGTCAGTACTAGAGACCACCTGGAGACAGAACCAGTCAGTACTAGAGACCACCTGGAGACAGAACCAGTCAGTACTAGAGACCACCTGGAGACAGAACCAGTCAGTACTAGAGACCACCTGGAGACAGAACCAGTCAGTACTAGAGACCACCTGGAGACAGAACCAGTCAGTACTAGAGACCACCTGGACACAGAACCAGTCAGTACTAGAGACCACCTGGAGACAGAACCAGTCAGTACTAGAGAACCAGTCAGTACTAGAGACCACCTGGAGACAGAACCAGTCAGTACTAGAGACCACCTGGAGACAGAACCAGTCAGTACTAGAGACCACCTGGAGACAGAACCAGTCAGTACTAGAGACCACCTGGAGACAGAACCAGTCAGTACTAGAGACCACCTGGAGACAGAACCAGTCAGTACTAGAGACCACCTGGAGACAGAACCAGTCAGTACTAGAGACCACCTGGAGACAGAACCAGTCAGTAATAGAGAACCAGTCAGTACTAGAGACCCAGTCAGTACTAGAGACCACCTGGAGACAGAACCAGTCAGTAATAGAGAACCAGTCAGTACTAGAGACCCAGTCAGTACTAGAGACCACCTGGAGACAGAACCAGTCAGTACTAGAGACCACCTGGAGACAGAACCAGTCAGTACTAGAGACCACCTGGAGACAGAACCAGTCAGTACTAGAGACCACCTGGAGACAGAACCAGTCAGTACTAGAGACCACCTGGAGACAGAACCAGTCAGTACTAGAGACCACCTGGAGACAGAACCAGTCAGTACTAGAGACCACCTGGAGACAGAACCAGTCAGTACTAGAAACCACCTGGAGACAGAACCAGTCAGTACTAGAGACCACCTGGACACAGAACCAGTCAGTACTGGAGACCACCTGGAGACAGAACCAGTCAGTACTAGAGACCACCTGGAGACAGAACCAGTCAGTACTAGAGACCACCTGGAGACAGAACCAGTCAGTACTAGAGAACCAGTCGGTACTAGAGACTCAGTCGGTACTAGAGACCACCTGGAGACAGAGGAGTTCAGCTGAACAGAGAGATGGAGAGAGAGACAGAGCAGATACCCCACCCTAAACCTTACCAAGCAGATACCCCACCCTAAACCTTACCAAGCAGATACCCCACCCTAAACCTTACCAAGCAGATACCCCACCCTAAACCTTACCAAGCAGATACCCCACCCGAAACCTTACCAAGCAGATACCCCACCTAAACCTTACCAAGCAGATACCCCACCCTAAACCTTACCAAGCAGATACCCCACCCTAAACCTTACCAAGCAGATACCCCACCCTAAACCTTACCAAGCAGATACCCCACCCTAAACCTTACCAAGCAGATACCCCACCCTAAACCTTACCAAGCAGATACCCCACCCTAAACCTTACCAAGCAGATACCCCACCCTAAACCTTACCAAGCAGATACCCCACCCTAAACCTTACCAAGCAGATACCCCACCCTAAACCTTACCAAGCAGATACCCCACCCTAAACCTTACCAAGCAGATACCCCACCCTAAACCCTACCAAGCAGATACCCCACCCTAAACCTTACCAAGCAGATACCCCACCCTAAACCTTACCAAGCAGATACCCCACCTAAACCTTACCAAGCAGATACCCCACCCTAAACCCTACCAAGCAGATACCCCACCCTAAACCTTACCAAGCAGATACCCCACCCTAAACCTTCCCAAGCAGATACCCCACCGAAACCTTACCAAGCAGATACCCCACCCTAAACCTTACCAAGCAGATACCCCACCCTAAACCTTACCAAGCAGATACCCCACCCTAAACCTTACCAAGCAGATACCCCACCCTAAACCTTACCAAGCAGATACCCCACCCTAAACCTTACCAAGCAGATACCCCACCCTAAACCTTACCAAGCAGATACCCCACCCGAAACCTTACCAAGCAGATACCCCACACTAAACCTTACCAAGCAGATACCCCACCTAAACCTTACCAAGCAGATACCCCACCCTAAACCCTACCAAGCAGATACCCCACACTAAACCTTACCAAGCAGATACCCCACCCTAAACCTTACCAAGCAGATACCCCACCCTAAACCTTACCAAGCAGACACCCCACCCTAAACCTTACCAAGCAGATACCCCACCCTAAACCCTACCAAGCAGACACCCCACCCTAAACCTTACCAAGCAGATACCCCGTTTTGCAATTTCAGCCATCCATTCATCTACTAATTTCTCCACACACACAATCTGTTTTCACACATATTCTGATACAATAAAACACCCACAAGAGGCAAAAACAACAAGACAGATGACTTCACATAGCCATCGTCTCCCTCCTCACCACCCTCCCTCCCTCCCTCCACCTCATCTCTCCCTCCCCACCCCTCTCCCCCTCCCTCCCTCCACCTCATCTCTCCCTCCTCACCTCCCTCCCTCCCCCTCCCTCCTCACCACCTCCCTCCCTCCCCACCCCATCCCCCTCACCTCGGGTGCAGCAGGTAGCCTCGAGGTTAGAGAGTTGGGTCGGTACCCAATAAGTTGCCGGTCCAAATAACCCTGAGCCGACAAGTTAAACCAATCTGTTGTTGTGCTCTTGAGCAAGGCATTTAATCACATTCACTCCAGGGGCCCTGGGCAATGTGAACCCTGCAGATGTCTCAGGGGGAGTTAGGATGTGATAAAAAGGACACAAATACCCCCCCCCACCCCAAATCATTATAATGATACATTCACCAGCCATGACCATAGAGGATCTCCCTCCCCACCTCATCAGCCATGACCATAGAGGATCTCCCTCCCTCCCTCCTCACCTCATCAGCCATGACCATAGAGGATCTCCCTCCTCACCTCATCAGCCATGACCATAGAGGATCTCCCTCCTCCCTCCCTCCCTCCTCACCTCATCAGCCATGACCATAGAGGATCTCCCTCCCCACCTCATCAGCCATGACCATAGAGGATCTCCCTCCCTCCCTCCTCACCTCATCAGCCATGACCATAGAGGATCTCCCTCCTCACCTCATCAGCCATGACCATAGAGGATCTCCCTCCCCACCTCATCAGCCATGACCATAGAGGATCTCCCTCCCTCCCTCCTCACCTCATCAGCCATGACCATAGAGGATCTCCCTCCCTCCCTCCTCACCTCATCAGCCATGACCATAGAGGATCTCCCTCCTCACCTCATCAGCCATGACCATAGAGGATCTCCCTCCCTCCCTCCTCACCTCATCAGCCATGACCATAGAGGATCTCCCTCCTCCCTCCTCACCTCACCAGCCATGACCATAGAGGATCTCCCTCCCTCCCTCATCAGCCATGACCATAGAGGATCTCCCTCCTCCCTCCCTCCCCACCTCATCAGCCATGACCATAGAGGATCTCCCTCCCTCCCTCCCCCACTCATCAGCCATGACCATAGAGGATCTCCCTCCTCCCTCCCCACCTCATCAGCCATGACCATAGAGGATCTCCCTCCCTCCCTCATCAGCCATGACCATAGAGGATCTCCTCCTCCCTCCCTCCCCACCTCATCAGCCATGACCATAGAGGATCTCCCTCCCTCCCCCACTCATCAGCCATGACCATAGAGGATCTCCCTCCCTCCCTCCTCACCTCATCAGCCATGACCATAGAGGATCTCCCTCCTCACCTCATCAGCCATGACCATAGAGGATCTCCCTCCTCCCTCACCTCATCAGCCATGACCATAGAGGATCTCCCTCCTCCCTCCCTCCTCACCTCATCAGCCATGACCATAGAGGATCTCCCTCCCTCCCTCCTCACCTCATCAGCCATGACCATAGAGGATCTCCCTCCCTCCCTCCTCACCTCATCAGCCATGACCATAGAGGATCTCCCTCCTCACCTCACCTCATCAGCCATGACCATAGAGGATCTCCCTCCCTCCCTCCTCACCTCATCAGCCATGACCATAGAGGATCTCCCTCCCTCCTCACCTCATCAGCCATGACCATAGAGGATCTCCCTCCCTCCCTCCTCACCTCATCAGCCATGACCATAGAGGATCTCCCTCCTCACCTCACCTCATCAGCCATGACCATAGAGGATCTCCCTCCCTCCTCCCTCCTCACCTCATCAGCCATGACCATAGAGGATCTCCCTCCTCACCTCACCTCACCAGCCATGACCATAGAGAATCTCCCTCCTCACCTCATCAGCCATGACCATAGAGGATCTCCCTCCCTCCTCACCTCACCAGCCATGACCATAGAGGATCTCCCTCCTCACCTCACCTCATCAGCCATGACCATAGAGGATCTCCCTCCTCACCTCATCAGCCATGACCATAGAGGATCTCCTCCTCCCTCACCTCATCAGCCATGACCATAGAGGATCTCCCTCCTCCCTCCTCACCTCACCAGCCATGACCATAGAGGATCTCCCTCCTCCCTCCCTCCTCACCTCACCAGCCATGACCATAGAGGATCTCCCTCCCTCCCTCCTCACCTCATCAGCCATGACCATAGAGGATCTCCCTCCCTCCCTCCTCACCTCATCAGCCAAGACAATAGAGGATCTCCCTCCCTCCCTCCCTCCTCACCTCATCAGCCATGACCATAGAGGATCTCCCTCCCTCCCTCCTCACCTCATCAGCCATGACCATAGAGGATCTCCCTCCCTCCCTCCTCATCAGCCATGACCATAGAGGATCTCCCTCCCTCCCTCCTCACCTCATCAGCCATGACCATAGAGGATCTCCCTCCCTCCCTCCTCACCTCATCAGCCATGACCATAGAGGATCTCCCTCCCTCCTCCCTCACCTCATCAGCCATGACCATAGAGGATCTCCCTCCCTCCTCCCTCACCTCATCAGCCATGACCATAGAGGATCTCCCTCCTCCCTCCCCAACTCATCAGCCATGACCATAGAGCATATCCCTCCTCCCTCCCTCATCAGCCATGACCATAGAGGATCTCCCTCCTCACCTCATCAGCCATGACCATAGAGGATCTCCCTCCCTCCTCACCTCATCAGCCATGACCATAGAGGATCTCCCTCCCTCCTCACCTCAACAGCCATGACCATAGAGGATCTCCCTCCTCCCTCCCTCACCTCATCAGCCATGACCATAGAGGATCTCCATCCCTCCTCACCTCAACAGCCATAGAGGATCTCTCCTCCCTCCCTCACCTCATCAGCCATGACCATAGAGGATCTCCCTCCTCACCTCAACAGCCATGACCATAGAGGATCTCCCTCCTCCCTCCCTCCCTCCTCACCTTATCAGCCATGATCATGGAGGATCTCCCTCCCTCCTCACCTCATCAGCCATGATCATAGAGGATCTCCCTCCTCCCTCCCTCCCTCCTCACCTTATCAGCCATGACCATAGAGGATCTCCCTCCCTCCTCACCTTATCAGCCATGATCATTGAGGATCTCCCTCCTCCCTCCCTCCTCACCTTATCAGCCATGACCATAGAGGATCTCCCTCCTCCCTCCCTCCCTCCCTCCTCACCTCATCAGCCATGACCATAGAGGATCTCCCTCCTCCCTCCCTCCCTCCCTCCTCACCTTATCAGCCATGATCATGGAGGATCTCCCTCCTCCCTCCCTCCCTCCTCCTCACCTTATCAGCCATGACCATAGAGGATCTCCCTCCTCCCTCCCTCCCTCCCTCCTCACCTTATCAGCCATGACCATAGAGGATCTCCCTCCTCCCTCCCTCCCTCCCTCCTCACCTCATCAGCCATGACCATAGAGGATCTCCCTCCTCCCTCCCTCCCTCCCTCCTCACCTTATCAGCCATGATCATGGAGGATCTCCCTCCTCCCTCCCTCCCTCCCTCCTCACCTTATCAGCCATGACCATAGAGGATCTCCCTCCTCCCTCCCTCCCTCCCTCCTCACCTTATCAGCCATGATCATGGAGGATCCCCCGTGGATGCCCAGTATGGGGATCAGTGTCTGGGAGGAAATAAAATCCAATATCTGAGCGATGGCCTCCTGGTCCGTCCCGTCTCCGAACACCACCCCGTGGATCTTGGTCCCGGACATCAGGTCGCACACGTGGGTGATGATACTCTTGGGGTCAGTCTCGTTGACCAACACGGTGACCACGTTGACGTCCATGGGGTCGTCTTTGCTCCAGAGAGCCCGAATGTCCCGGTCGGAGATGTAGCGCGTGCGGCCCAGGATCACAGCGATGTTGAGGATGGGGACCTTCTGACCTTCCACCTCCATGACCAGGGTCACCAGGGTCACCAGGGAACACAGGAGAGCTGGGAAGGCCAGGGTCAGCCCCCTACCCACTGACATGTTGAGACACTTCATCTCCTGGGGGAGAGAGAGAGGGAGAGAGAGAGAGATTAATATAACATGGAGATACTGAAGAAGATATTGAGTAAGGTAGGGACAGAAATATGTATATCGAGAGAAAAAAAGAGAAAAAATGTAGAAACCATAGAACTGATTCTAATTCTAGAACTGATTCTGATTCTAGAACTCATTCTAATTCTAGAACAGATTTTAATTATAGAATACATTCTCATTCTAAATCTGATTGTAATTCTAGAACTGATTCTAATTCTAGAACTGATTCTAATTCTAGTATACATTCTCATTCTAAATCAGATTGTGATTCAAGAACTGATTGTATACAACTATACTGAAGAGAAATAGAAACACAACATGCAATAATTTCATTGATTTTACTGAGTTACAGTTCATATGTGGAAATCAGTCAATTGAAATAAATTCATTAGGTCCTAATCTATGGATTTCTCATGACTGGGAATACAGATATGCCTCTGTTTGTCACAAATACCTTAAAATAAAATGGGTCTCACAATGGGCCTCAGGATCTCGTCACGGTATCTCTGAGCATTCAAATTGCCATCAATAAAATGCTATTGGGATGGTTGTCCATAGTTTATGCCTGCCCACACCATAACCCCACCGGCACCATGGGACGTTCTGTTCACAACGTTGACATCAGCAAACCGCTCGGCCACATGACGCCATAAACGTGGTCTGCGGTTGTGAGGCCGGTTGGATGTACTGCCAA
Organism: Oncorhynchus masou masou; assembly: GCF_036934945.1. Classification (NCBI taxonomy): domain Eukaryota; kingdom Metazoa; phylum Chordata; class Actinopteri; order Salmoniformes; family Salmonidae; genus Oncorhynchus; species Oncorhynchus masou. The sequence continues at coordinate 38,486,593 of NC_088225.1, forward strand.
ATTCTCTAAAATTATGTTGGAAAAGCGGCTTATGGTAGAGAAATGAACATTCAATTCTCTGACAACAGCTCTGGTGGACATTCCAGCAGTCAGCATGCCAATTGCACGCTCCCTCAAAACATGAGACATCTGTGGCCTTGTGTTGTGCGACAAAACTCCACATTTTAGAGTGGCCTTTTATTGTCCCCAGCACAAGGTGCACCTGTGTAATGATCATGCCGTTTAATCCACTTCTTGATATGCCACACCTGTCAGGTGAATGGATTATCTTGACAAAGAAGAAATGCTCACTAACAGGGGTGTAAAACAATTTGAGCAAAACAATTTGAGGGAAATAAGATTGTTTGTGCGCATGAAACACGGATATTACATTTCACGTCGTGAAACACGGAACCAACACTTTACAGGTTCCCTTTATATATTTTAGTTCAGTGTTCGATTTAGACGACACTAGATTGGTGTGACACAAGTGTAAGAAACGCCCTCTGTCCCACAATTAAACCAATCCAACGCTTTAGAAGGTCTACGAAAGGGGAAATGAGGAAGAAAGGGAAAGGGGATTGGACGGCAGCCAACAGTCTAGAGGTTCTATTAGGCGATCAGAACTGTCCACTACACCGTTCTGTAAGGTAATGCAGTAGGTTAGACTCCTGCTCTCAGAACTGTCCACTACACTGTTCTGTAAGGTAATGCAGTAGGTTAGACTCCTGCTCTCAGAACTGTCCACTACACTGTTCTGTAAGGTAATGCAGTAGGTTAGACGCCTGCTCTCAGAACTGTCCACTACACTGTTCTGTAAGGTAATGCAGTAGGTTAGACTCCTGCTCTCAGAACTGTCCACTACACTGTTCTGTAAGGTAATGCAGTAGGTTAGACGCCTGCTCTCAGAACTGTCCACTACACTGTTCTGTAAGGTAATGCAGTAGGTTAGACGCCTGCTCTCAGAACTGTCCACTACACTGTTCTGTAAGGTAATGCAGTAGGTTAGATGCCTGCTCTCAGAACTGTCCACTACACTGTTCTGTAAGGTAATGCAGTAGGTTAGACGCCTGCTCTCAGAACTGTCCACTACACTGTTCTGTAAGGTAATGCAGTAGGTTAGACTCCTGCTCTCAGAACTGTCCACTACACCGTTCTGTAAGGTAATGCAGTAGGTTAGACTCCTGCTCTCAGAACTGTCCACTACACTGTTCTGTAAGGTAATGCAGTAGGTTAGACTCCTGCTCTCAGAACTGTCCACTACACTGTTCTGTAAGGTAATGCAGTAGGTTAGACGCCTGCTCTCAGAACTGTCCACTACACTGTTCTGTAAGGTAATGCAGTAGGTTAGACTCCTGCTCTCAGAACTGTCCACTACACTGTTCTGTAAGGTAATGCAGTAGGTTAGACGCCTGCTCTCAGAACTGTCCACTACACTGTTCTGTAAGGTAATGCAGTAGGTTAGACGCCTGCTCTCAGAACTGTCCACTACACTGTTCTGTAAGGTAATGCAGTAGGTTAGATGCCTGCTCTCAGAACTGTCCACTACACTGTTCTGTAAGGTAATGCAGTAGGTTAGACGCCTGCTCTCAGAACTGTCCACGACACTGTTCTGTAAGGTAATGCAGTAGGTTAGACTCCTGCACTCAGAACTGTCCACGACACTGTTCTGTAAGGTAATGCAGTAGGTTAGACGCCTGCTCTCAGAACTGTCCACTACACTGTTCTGTAAGGTAATGCAGTAGGTTAGACTCCTGCACTCAGAACTGTCCACGACACTGTTCTGTAAGGTAATGCAGTAGGTTAGACGCCTGCTCTCAGAACTGTCCACGACACTGTTCTGTAAGGTATTGCAGTAGGTTAGACACCTGCTCTCAGAACTGTCCACTACACTGTTCTGTAAGGTAATGCAGTAGGTTAGACTCCTGCTCTCAGAACTGTCCACTACACCGTTCTGTAAGGTAATGCAGTAGGTTAGTACCCTATATTGTACACTACTTTATACTACAGCCCTATTCCCTATATAGTGCACTACTTTATACTACAGCCCTATTCCCTATATAGTGCACTACTTTATACTACAGCCCTATTCCCTATATAGTGCACTACTTTATACTACAGCCCTATTCCCTATATAGTGCACTACTTTATACTACAGCCCTATTCCCTATATAGTACACTACTTTATACTACAGCCCTATTCCCTATATAGTGCACTACTTTATACTACAGCCCTATTCCCTATATAGTACACTACTTTATACTACAGCCCTATTCCCTATATAGTACACTACTTTATACTACAGCCCTATTCCCTATATAGTGCACTACTTTATACTACAGCCCTATTCCCTATATAGTGCACTACTTTATACTACAGCCCTATTCCCTATATAGTGCACTACTTTATACTACAGCCCTATTCCCTATATAGTACACTACTTTATACTACAGCCCTATTTCCTATATAGTGCACTACTTTATACTACAGCCCTATTCCCTATATAGTGCACTACTTTATACTACAGCCCTATTCCCTATATAGTACACTACTTTATACTACAGCCCTATTCCCTATATAGTGCACTACTTTATACTACAGCCCTATTCCCTATATAGTGCACTACTTTATACTACAGCCCTATTCCCTATATAGTACACTACTTTATACTACAGCCCTATTCCCTATATAGTGCACTACTTTATACTACAGCCCTATTCCCTATATAGTGCACTACTTTATACTACAGCCCTATTCCCTATATAGTGCACTACTTTATACTACAGCCCTATTCCCTATATAGTACACTACTTTATACTACAGCCCTATTCCCTATATAGTGCACTACTTTATACTACAGCCCTATTCCCTATATAGTGCACTACTTTATACTACAGCCCTATTCCCTATATAGTGCACTACTTTATACTACAGCCCTATTCCCTATATAGTGCACTACTTTATACTACAGCCCTATTCCCTATATAGTACACTACTTTATACTACAGCCCTATTCCCTATATAGTGCACTACTTTATACTACAGCCCTATTCCCTATATAGTGCACTACTTTATACTACAGCCCTATTCCCTATATAGTGCACTACCTTATACTACAGCCCTATTCCCTATATAGTACACTACTTTATACTACAGCCCTATTCCCTATATAGTACACTACTTTATACTACAGCCCTATTCCCTATATAGTGCACTACTTTATACTACAGCCCTATTCCCTATATAGTGCACTACTTTATACTACAGCCCTATTCCCTATATAGTACACTACTTTATACTACAGCCCTATTCCCTATATAGTGCACTACTTTATACTACAGCCCTATTCCCTATATAGTGCACTACTTTATACTACAGCCCTATTCCCTATATAGTGCACTACTTTATACTACAGCCCTATTCCCTATATAGTACACTACTTTATACTACAGCCCTATTCCCTATATAGTGCACTACTTTATACTACAGCCCTATTCCCTATATAGTGCACTACTTTATACTACAGCCCTATTCCCTATATAGTACACTACTTTATACTACAGCCCTATTCCCTATATAGTGCACTACTTTATACTACAGCCCTATTCCCTATATAGTGCACTACTTTATACTACAGCCCTATTCCCTATATAGTGCACTACTTTATACTACAGCCCTATTCCCTATATAGTGCACTACTTTATACTACAGCCCTATTCCCTATATAGTGCACTACTTTATACTACAGCCCTATTCCCTATATAGGACACTACTTTATACTACAGCCCTATTCCCTATATAGGACACTACTTTATACTACAGCCCTATTCCCTATATAGGACACTACTTTATACTACAGCCCTATTCCCTATATAGTGCACTACTTTATACTACAGCCCTATTCCCTATATAGTGCACTACTTTATACTACAGCCCTATTCCCTATATAGTACACTACTTTATACTACAGCCCTATTCCCTATATAGTACACTACTTTATACTACAGCCCTATTCCCTATATAGTACACTACTTTATACTACAGCCCTATTCCCTATATAGTGCACTACTTTATACTACAGCCCTATTCCCTATATAGTGCACTACTTTATACTACAGCCCTATTCCCTATATAGTACACTACTTTATACTACAGCCCTATTCCCTATATAGTACACTACTTTATACTACAGCCCTATTCCCTATATAGTACACTACTTTATACTACAGCCCTATTCCCTATATAGTACACTACTTTATACTACAGCCCTATTCCCTATATAGTACACTACTTTATACTACAGCCCTATTCCCTATTTAGTGCACTACTTTATACTACAGCCCTATTCCCTATATAGTACACTACTTTATACTACAGCCCTATTCCCTATATAGTGCACTACTTTATACTACAGCCCTATTCCCTATATAGTACACTACTTTATACTACAGCCCTATTCCCTATATAGTGCACTACTTTATACTACAGCCCTATTCCCTATATAGTACACTACTTTATACTACAGCCCTATTCCCTATATAGTGCACTACTTTATACTACAGCCCTATATAGGACACTACTTTATACTACAGCCCTATTCCCTATATAGTACACTACTTTATACTACAGCCCTATATAGGACACTACTTTATACTACAGCCCTATATAGGACACTACTTTATACTACAGCCCTATTCCCTATATAGTACACTACTTTATACTACAGCCCTATATAGGACACTACTTTATACTACAGCCCTATATAGGACACTACTTTATACTACAGCCCTATTCCCTATATAGTACACTACTTTATACTACAGCCCTATATAGTACACTACTTTATACTACAGCCCTATATAGGACACTACTTTATACTACAGCCCTATTCCCTATATAGTACACTAATTTATACTACAGCCCTATATAGTACACTACTTTATACTACAGCCCTATATAGTACACTACTTTATACTACAGCCCTATATAGGACACTACTTTATACTACAGCCCTATTCCCTATATAGTACACTACTTTATACTACAGCCCTATATAGTACACTACTTTATACTACAGCCCTATATAGGACACTACTTTATACTACAGCCCTATTCCCTATATAGTACACTACTTTATACTACAGCCCTATATAGGACACTACTTTATACTACAGCCCTATTCCCTATATAGTACACTACTTTATACTACAGCCCTATATAGTACACTACTTTATACTACAGCCCTATATAGTACACTACTTTATACTACAGCCCTATTCCCTATATAGTACACTACTTTATACTACAGCCCTATATAGTACACTACTTTATACTACAGCCCTATATAGGACACTACTTTATACTACAGCCCTATTCCCTATATAGTACACTACTTTATACTACAGCCCTATATAGTACACTACTTTATACTACAGCCCTATATAGTACACTACTTTATACTACAGCCCTATTCCCTATATAGTACACTACTTTATACTACAGCCCTATTCCCTACATAGTGCACTACTTTATACTACAGCCCTATTCCCTATATAGTGCACTACTTTATACTACAGCCCTATTCCCTATATAGTGCACTACTTTATACTACAGCCCTATTCCCTATATAGTGCAATACTTTATACTACAGCCCTATTCCCTATATAGTGCAATACTTTATACTACAGCCCTATTCCCTATATAGTGCACTACTTTATACTACAGCCCTATATAGGACACTCCTTTATACTACAGCCCTATTCCCTATATAGTACACTACTTTATACTACAGCCCTATATAGGACACTACTTTATACTACAGCCCTATATAGGACACTACTTTATACTACAGCCCTATTCCCTATATAGTACACTACTTTATACTACAGCCCTATATAGGACACTACTTTATACTACAGCCCTATATAGGACACTACTTTATACTACAGCCCTATTCCCTATATAGTACACTACTTTATACTACAGCCCTATATAGTACACTACTTTATACTACAGCCCTATATAGGACACTACTTTATACTACAGCCCTATTCCCTATATAGTACACTACTTTATACTACAGCCCTATATAGTACACTACTTTATACTACAGCCCTATATAGTACACTACTTTATACTACAGCCCTATATAGGACACTACTTTATACTACAGCCCTATTCCCTATATAGTACACTACTTTATACTACAGCCCTATATAGTACACTACTTTATACTACAGCCCTATATAGGACACTACTTTATACTACAGCCCTATTCCCTATATAGTACACTACTTTATACTACAGCCCTATATAGGACACTACTTTATACTACAGCCCTATTCCCTATATAGTACACTACTTTATACTACAGCCCTATATAGTACACTACTTTATACTACAGCCCTATATAGTACACTACTTTATACTACAGCCCTATTCCCTATATAGTACACTACTTTATACTACAGCCCTATATAGTACACTACTTTATACTACAGCCCTATATAGGACACTACTTTATACTACAGCCCTATTCCCTATATAGTACACTACTTTATACTACAGCCCTATATAGTACACTACTTTATACTACAGCCCTATATAGGACACTACTTTATACTACAGCCCTATTCCCTATATAGTACACTACTTTATACTACAGCCCTATTCCCTATAGTGCACTACTTTATACTACAGCCCTATTCCCTATATAGTGCACTACTTTATACTACAGCCCTATTCCCTATATAGTACACTACTTTATACTACAGCCCTATTCCCTATATAGTGCACAACTTTATACTACAGCCCTATTCCCTATATAGTACACTACTTTATACTACAGCCCTATTCCCTATATAGTGCACTACTTTATACTACAGCCCTATTCCCTATATAGTACACTACTTTATTCTACAGCCCTATTCCCTATATAGTGCACTACTTTATACTACAGCCCTATTCCCTATAGTACACTACTTTATACTACAGCCCTATTCCCTATATAGTGCACTACTTTATACTACAGCCCTATTCCCTATATAGTACACTACTTTATACTACAGCCCTATTCCCTATATAGTGCACTACTTTATACTACAGCCCTATTCCCTATATAGTACACTACTTTATACTACAGCCCTATTCCCTATATAGTACACTACTTTATACTACAGCCCTATTCCCTATATAGTGCACTACTTTATACTACAGCCCTATATAGTACACTACTTTATACTACAGCCCTATTCCCTATATAGTACACTACTTTATACTACAGCCCTATTCCCTATATAGTACACTACTTTATACTACAGCCCCTATATAGTGCACTACTTTATACTACAGCCCTATTCCATATATAGTACACTACTTTATACTACAGCCCTATTCCCTATATAGTGCACTACTTTATACTACAGCCCTATTCCCTATATAGTACACTACTTTATACTACAGCCCTATTCCCTATATAGTGCACTACTTTATACTACAGCCCTATTCCCTATATAGTGCACTACTTTATACTACAGCCCTATTCCCTATATAGTGCACTACTTTATACTACAGCCCTATTCCCTATATAGTGCACTACTTTATACTACAGCCCTATTCCCTATATAGTGCACTACTTTATACTACAGCCCTATTCCCTATATAGTGCACTACTTTATACTACAGCCCTATTCCCTATATAGTACACTACTTTATATTACAGCCCTATTCCCTATATAGTGCACTACTTTATACTACAGCCCTATTCCCTATCTAGTGCACTACTTTATACTACAGCCCTATTCCCTATATAGTACACTACTTTATACTACAGCCCTATTCCCTATATAGTACACTACTTTATACTACAGCCTAATTCCCTATATAGTGCACTACTTTATACTACAGCCCTATTCCCTATATAGTGCACTACTTTATACTACAGCCCTATTCCCTCTATAGTGCACTACTTTATACTACAGCCCTATTCCCTATATAGTGCAATACTTTATACTACAGCCCTATTCCCTATATAGTGCACTACTTTATACTACAGCCCTATATAGGACACTACTTTATACTACAGCCCTATTCCCTATATAGTACACTACTTTATACTACAGCCCTATATAGGACACTACTTTATACTACAGCCCTATATAGGACACTACTTTATACTACAGCCCTATTCCCTATATAGTACACTACTTTATACTACAGCCCTATATAGTACACTACTTTATACTACAGCCCTATATAGTACACTACTTTATACTACAGCCCTATTCCCTATATAGTACACTACTTTATACTACAGCCCTATATAGTACACTACTTTATACTACAGCCCTATTCCCTATATAGTACACTACTTTATACTACAGCCCTATATAGTACCTACTTTATATACAGCCCTATATAGTACACTACTTTATACTACAGCCCTATTCCCTATATAGTACACTACTTTATACTACAGCCCTATATAGTACACTACTTTATACTACAGCCCTATATAGGACACTACTTTATACTACAGCCCTATTCCCTATATAGTACACTACTTTATACTACAGCCCTATATAGTACACTACTTTATACTACAGCCCTATATAGTACACTACTTTATACTACAGCCCTATTCCCTATATAGTACACTACTTTATACTACAGCCCTATTCCCTATATAGTGCACTACTTTATACTACAGCCCTATTCCCTATATAGTGCACTACTTTATACTACAGCCCTATTCCCTATATAGTGCACTACTTTATACTACAGCCCTATTCCCTATATAGTGCAATACTTTATACTACAGCCCTATTCCCTATATAGTGCAATACTTTATACTACAGCCCTATTCCCTATATAGTGCACTACTTTATACTACAGCCCTATATAGGACACTACTTTATACTACAGCCCTATTCCCTATATAGTACACTACTTTATACTACAGCCCTATATAGGACACTACTTTATACTACAGCCCTATATAGGACACTACTTTATACTACAGCCCTATTCCCTATATAGTACACTACTTTATACTACAGCCCTATATAGGACACTACTTTATACTACAGCCCTATATAGGACACTACTTTATACTACAGCCCTATTCCCTATATAGTACACTACTTTATACTACAGCCCTATATAGTACACTACTTTATACTACAGCCCTATATAGGACACTACTTTATACTACAGCCCTATTCCCTATATAGTACACTACTTTATACTACAGCCCTATATAGTACACTACTTTATACTACAGCCCTATATAGTACACTACTTTATACTACAGCCCTATATAGGACACTACTTTATACTACAGCCCTATTCCCTATATAGTACACTACTTTATACTACAGCCCTATATAGTACACTACTTTATACTACAGCCCTATATAGGACACTACTTTATACTACAGCCCTATTCCCTATATAGTACACTACTTTATACTACAGCCCTATATAGGACACTACTTTATACTACAGCCCTATTCCCTATATAGTACACTACTTTATACTACAGCCCTATATAGTACACTACTTTATACTACAGCCCTATATAGTACACTACTTTATACTACAGCCCTATTCCCTATATAGTACACTACTTTATACTACAGCCCTATATAGTACACTACTTTATACTACAGCCCTATATAGGACACTACTTTATACTACAGCCCTATTCCCTATATAGTACACTACTTTATACTACAGCCCTATATAGTACACTACTTTATACTACAGCCCTATATAGGACACTACTTTATACTACAGCCCTATTCCCTATATAGTACACTACTTTATACTACAGCCCTATTCCCTATATAGTACACTACTTTATACTACAGCCCTATTCCCTATATAGTGCACTACTTTATACTACAGCCCTATTCCCTATATAGTACACTACTTTATACTACAGCCCTATTCCCTATATAGTGCACTACTTTATACTACAGCCCTATTCCCTATATAGTACACTACTTTATACTACAGCCCTATTCCCTATATAGTGCACTACTTTATACTACAGCCCTATTCCCTATATAGTACACTACTTTATACTACAGCCCTATTCCCTATATAGTGCACTACTTTATACTACAGCCCTATTCCCTATATAGTACACTACTTTATACTACAGCCCTATTCCCTATATAGTACACTACTTTATACTACAGCCCTATTCCCTATATAGTGCACTACTTTATACTACAGCCCTATTCCCTATATAGTACACTACTTTATACTACAGCCCTATTCCCTATATAGTACACTACTTTATACTACAGCCCTATTCCCTATATAGTGCACTACTTTATACTACAGCCCTATTCCCTATATAGTACACTACTTTATACTACAGCCCTATTCCCTATATAGTGCACTACTTTATACTACAGCCCTATTCCCTATATAGTACACTACTTTATACTACAGCCCTATTCCCTATATAGTGCACTACTTTATACTACAGCCCTATTCCATATATAGTACACTACTTTATACTACAGCCCTATTCCCTATATAGTGCACTACTTTATACTACAGCCCTATTCCCTATATAGTACACTACTTTATACTACAGCCCTATTCCCTATATAGTGCACTACTTTATACTACAGCCCTATTCCCTATATAGTGCACTACTTTATACTACAGCCCTATTCCCTATATAGTGCACTACTTTATACTACAGCCCTATTCCCTATATAGTGCACTACTTTATACTACAGCCCTATTCCCTATATAGTGCACTACTTTATACTACAGCCCTATTCCCTATATAGTGCACTACTTTATACTACAGCCCTATTCCCTATATAGTACACTACTTTATATTACAGCCCTATTCCCTATATAGTGCACTACTTTATACTACAGCCCTATTCCCTATCTATTGCACTACTTTATACTACAGCCCTATTCCCTATATAGTACACTACTTTATACTACAGCCCTATTCCCTATATAGTACACTACTTTATACTACAGCCCTATTCCCTATATAGTGCACTACTTTATACTACAGCCCTATTCCCTATATAGTACACTACTTTATACTACAGCCCTATTCCCTATATAGTGCACTACTTTATACTACAGCCCTATTCCCTATATAGTGCAATACTTTATACTACAGCCCTATTCCCTATATAGTGCACTACTTTATACTACAGCCCTATATAGGACACTACTTTATACTACAGCCCTATTCCCTATATAGTACACTACTTTATACTACAGCCCTATATAGGACACTACTTTATACTACAGCCCTATATAGGACACTACTTTATACTACAGCCCTATTCCCTATATAGTACACTACTTTATACTACAGCCCTATATAGGACACTACTTTATACTACAGCCCTATATAGGACACTACTTTATACTACAGCCCTATTCCCTATATAGTACACTACTTTATACTACAGCCCTATATAGTACACTACTTTATACTACAGCCCTATTCCCTATATAGTACACTACTTTATACTACAGCCCTATTCCCTATATAGTGCACTACTTTATACTACAGCCCTATTCCCTATATAGTGCACTACTTTATACTACAGCCCTATTCCCTATATAGTACACTACTTTATACTACAGCCCTATTCCCTATATAGTGCACTACTTTATACTACAGCCCTATTCCCTATATAGTGCACTACTTTATACTACAGCCCTATTCCCTATATAGTGCACTACTTTATACTACAGCCCTATTCCCTATATAGTACACTACTTTATACTACAGCCCTATTCCCTATATAGTGCACTACTTTATACTACAGCCCTATTCCCTATATAGTGCACTACTTTATACTACAGCCCTATTCCCTATATAGTACACTACTTTATACTACAGCCCTATTCCCTATATAGTGCACTACTTTATACTACAGCCCTATTCCCTATATAGTGCACTACTTTATACTACAGCCCTATTCCCTATATAGTGCACTACTTTATACTACAGCCCTATTCCCTATATAGTGCACTACTTTATACTACAGCCCTATTCCCTATATAGTGCACTACTTTATACTACAGCCCTATTCCCTATATAGGACACTACTTTATACTACAGCCCTATTCCCTATATAGGACACTACTTTATACTACAGCCCTATTCCCTATATAGGACACTACTTTATACTACAGCCCTATTCCCTATATAGTGCACTACTTTATACTACAGCCCTATTCCCTATATAGTGCACTACTTTATACTACAGCCCTATTCCCTATATAGTACACTACTTTATACTACAGCCCTATTCCCTATATAGTACACTACTTTATACTACAGCCCTATTCCCTATATAGTACACTACTTTATACTACAGCCCTATTCCCTATATAGTGCACTACTTTATACTACAGCCCTATTCCCTATATAGTGCACTACTTTATACTACAGCCCTATTCCCTATATAGTACACTACTTTATACTACAGCCCTATTCCCTATATAGTACACTACTTTATACTACAGCCCTATTCCCTATATAGTGCACTACTTTATACTACAGCCCTATTCCCTATATAGTACACTACTTTATACTACAGCCCTATTCCCTATATAGTACACTACTTTATACTACAGCCCTATTCCCTATATAGTACACTACTTTATACTACAGCCCTATTCCCTATATAGTGCACTACTTTATACTACAGCCCTATTCCCTATATAGTGCACTACTTTATACTACAGCCCTATTCCCTATATAGTGCACTACTTTATACTACAGCCCTATTCCCTATATAGTACACTACTTTATACTACAGCCCTATTCCCTATATAGTACACTACTTTATACTACAGCCCTATTCCCTATATAGTACACTACTTTATACTACAGCCCTATTCCCTATATAGTGCACTACTTTATACTACAGCCCTATTCCCTATATAGTACACTACTTTATTCTACAGCCCTATTCCCTATATAGTGCACTACTTTATACTACAGCCCTATTCCCTATATAGTACACTACTTTATACTACAGCCCTATTCCCTATATAGTGCACTACTTTATACTACAGCCCTATTCCCTATATAGTACACTACTTTATACTACAGCCCTATTCCCTATATAGTGCACTACTTTATACTACAGCCCTATATAGGACACTACTTTATACTACAGCCCTATTCCCTATATAGTACACTACTTTATACTACAGCCCTATATAGGACACTACTTTATACTACAGCCCTATATAGGACACTACTTTATACTACAGCCCTATTCCCTATATAGTACACTACTTTATACTACAGCCCTATATAGGACACTACTTTATACTACAGCCCTATATAGGACACTACTTTATACTACAGCCCTATTCCCTATATAGTACACTACTTTATACTACAGCCCTATTCCCTATATAGTGCACTACTTTATACTACAGCCCTATTCCCTATATAGTACACTACTTTATACTACAGCCCTATTCCCTATATAGTGCACTACTTTATACTACAGCCCTATATAGGACACTACTTTATACTACAGCCCTATTCCCTATATAGTACACTACTTTATACTACAGCCCTATATAGGACACTACTTTATACTACAGCCCTATATAGGACACTACTTTATACTACAGCCCTATTCCCTATATAGTACACTACTTTATACTACAGCCCTATATAGAACACTACTTTATACTACAGCCCTATATAGGACACTACTTTATACTACAGCCCTATTCCCTATATAGTACACTACTTTATACTACAGCCCTATATAGTACACTACTTTATACTACAGCCCTATTCCCTATATAGTACACTACTTTATACTACAGCCCTATTCCCTATATAGTACACTACTTTATACTACAGCCCTATTCCCTATATAGTGCACTACTTTATACTACAGCCCTATTCCCTATATAGTACACTACTTTATACTACAGCCCTATTCCCTATATAGTGCACTACTTTATACTACAGCCCTATTCCCTATATAGTGCACTACTTTATACTACAGCCCTATTCCCTATATAGTGCACTACTTTATACTACAGCCCTATTCCCTATATAGTACACTACTTTATACTACAGCCCTATTCCCTATATAGTGCACTACTTTATACTACAGCCCTATTCCCTATATAGTGCACTACTTTATACTACAGCCCTATTCCCTATATAGTACACTACTTTATACTACAGCCCTATTCCCTATATAGTGCACTACTTTATACTACAGCCCTATTCCCTATATAGTGCACTACTTTATACTACAGCCCTATTCCCTATATAGTGCACTACTTTATACTACAGCCCTATTCCCTATATAGTGCACTACTTTATACTACAGCCCTATTCCCTATATAGTGCACTACTTTATACTACAGCCCTATTCCCTATATAGTACACTACTTTATACTACAGCCCTATTCCCTATATAGGACACTACTTTATACTACAGCCCTATTCCCTATATAGGACACTACTTTATACTACAGCCCTATTCCCTATATAGTGCACTACTTTATACTACAGCCCTATTCCCTATATAGTGCACTACTTTATACTACAGCCCTATTCCCTATATAGTACACTACTTTATACTACAGCCCTATTCCCTATATAGTACACTACTTTATACTACAGCCCTATTCCCTATATAGTACACTACTTTATACTACAGCCCTATTCCCTATATAGTGCACTACTTTATACTACAGCCCTATTCCCTATATAGTGCACTACTTTATACTACAGCCCTATTCCCTATATAGTACACTACTTTATACTACAGCCCTATTCCCTATATAGTACACTACTTTATACTACAGCCCTATTCCCTATATAGTGCACTACTTTATACTACAGCCCTATTCCCTATATAGTACACTACTTTATACTACAGCCCTATTCCCTATATAGTACACTACTTTATACTACAGCCCTATTCCCTATATAGTACACTACTTTATACTACAGCCCTATTCCCTATATAGTGCACTACTTTATACTACAGCCCTATTCCCTATATAGTGCACTACTTTATACTACAGCCCTATTCCCTATATAGTGCACTACTTTATACTACAGCCCTATTCCCTATATAGTACACTACTTTATACTACAGCCCTATTCCCTATATAGTACACTACTTTATACTACAGCCCTATTCCCTATATAGTACACTACTTTATACTACAGCCCTATTCCCTATATAGTGCACTACTTTATACTACAGCCCTATTCCCTATATAGTACACTACTTTATACTACAGCCCTATTCCCTATATAGTGCACTACTTTATACTACAGCCCTATTCCCTATATAGTACACTACTTTATACTACAGCCCTATTCCCTATATAGTGCACTACTTTATACTACAGCCCTATTCCCTATATAGTACACTACTTTATACTACAGCCCTATTCCCTATATAGTGCACTACTTTATACTACAGCCCTATTCCCTATATAGTACACTACTTTATACTACAGCCCTATTCCCTATATAGTACACTACTTTATACTACAGCCCTATTCCCTATATAGTGCACTACTTTATACTACAGCCCTATTCCCTATATAGTACACTACTTTATACTACAGCCCTATTCCCTATATAGTGCACTACTTTATACTACAGCCCTATTCCCTATATAGTACACTACTTTATACTACAGCCCTATTCCCTATATAGTGCACAACTTTATACTACAGCCCTATTCCCTATATAGTACACTACTTTATACTACAGCCCTATTCCCTATATAGTGCACTACTTTATACTACAGCCCTATTCCCTATATAGTACACTACTTTATACTACAGCCCTATTCCCTATATAGTGCACTACTTTATACTACAGCCCTATTCCCTATATAGTGCAATACTTTATACTACAGCCCTATTCCCTATATAGTACACTACTTTATACTACAGCCCTATTCCCTATATAGTGCACTACTTTATACTACAGCCCTATTCCCTATATAGTGCACTACTTTATTCTACAGCCCTATTCCCTATCTATTGCACTACTTTATACTACAGCCCTATTCCCTATATAGTACACTACTTTATACTACAGCCCTATTCCCTATATAGTACACTACTTTATACTACAGCCCTATTCCCTATATAGTGCACTACTTTATACTACAGCCCTATTCCCTATATAGTGCACTACTTTATACTACAGCCCTATTCCCTATATAGTGCACTACTTTATACTACAGCCCTATTCCCTATATAGTGCAATACTTTATACTACAGCCCTATTCACTATATAGTGCAATACTTTATACTACAGCCCTATTCCCTATATAGTGCACTACTTTATACTACAGCCCTATATAGGACACTACTTTATACTACAGCCCTATTCCCTATATAGTACACTACTTTATACTACAGCCCTATATAGGACACTACTTTATACTACAGTGCACTACTTTATACTACAGCCCTATTCCCTATATAGTACACTACTTTATACTACAGCCCTATATAGGACACTACTTTATACTACAGCCCTATATAGGACACTACTTTATACTACAGCCCTATTCCCTATATAGTACACTACTTTATACTACAGCCCTATATAGTACACTACTTTATACTACAGCCCTATATAGGACACTACTTTATACTACAGCCCTATTCCCTATATAGTACACTACTTTATACTACAGCCCTATATAGTACACTACTTTATACAACAGCCCTATATAGTACACTACTTTATACTACAGCCCTATATAGGACACTACTTTATACTACAGCCCTATTCCCTATATAGTACACTACTTTGTACTACAGCCCTATAAAGTACACTACTTTATACTACAGCACTATATACGACACTACTTTATACTACAGCCCTATTCCCTATATAGTGCACTACTTTATACTACAGCCCTATTCCCTATATAGTGCACTACTTTATACTACAGCCCTATTCCCTATATAGTACACTACTTTATACTACAGCCCTATTCCCTATATAGTGCACTACTTTATACTACAGCCCTATTCCCTATATAGTACACTACTTTATACTACAGCCCTATTCCCTATCTAGTGCACTACTTTATACTACAGCCCTATTCCCTATATAGTACACTACTTTATACTACAGCCCTATTCCCTATATAGTACACTACTTTATACTACAGCCCTATTCCCTATATAGTGCACTACTTTATACTACAGCCCTATTCCCTATATAGTGCACTACTTTATACTACAGCCCTATTCCCTATATAGTGCACTACTTTATACTACAGCCCTATTCCCTATATAGTGCAATACTTTATACTACAGCCCTATTCCCTATATAGTGCAATACTTTATACTACAGCCCTATTCCCTATATAGTGCACTACTTTATACTACAGCCCTATATAGGACACTACTTTATACTACAGCCCTATTCCCTATATAGTACACTACTTTATACTACAGCCCTATATAGGACACTACTTTATACTACAGCCCTATATAGGACACTACTTTATACTACAGCCCTATTCCCTATATAGTACACTACTTTATACTACAGCCCTATATAGGACACTACTTTATACTACAGCCCTATATAGGACACTACTTTATACTACAGCCCTATTCCCTATATAGTACACTACTTTATACAACAGCCCTATATAGTACACTACTTTATACTACAGCCCTATATAGGACACTACTTTATACTACAGCCCTATTCCCTATATAGTACACTACTTTATACTACAGCCCTATATAGTACACTACTTTATACTACAGCCCTATATAGTACACTACTTTATACTACAGCCCTATATAGGACACTACTTTATACTACAGCCCTATTCCCTATATAGTACACTACTTTATACTACAGCCCTATATAGTACACTACTTTATACTACAGCCCTATATAGGACACTACTTTATACTACAGCCCTATTCCCTATATAGTACACTACTTTATACTACAGCCCTATTCCCTATATAGTGCACTACTTTATACTACAGCCCTATATAGTACACTACTTTATACTACAGCCCTATATAGGACACTACTTTATACTACAGCCCTATTCCCTATATAGTGCACTACTTTATACTACAGCCCTATTCCCTATATAGTACACTACTTTATACTACAGCCCTATTCCCTATATAGTGCACTACTTTATACTACAGCCCTATTCCCTATATAGTGCACTACTTTATACTACAGCCCTATTCCCTATATAGTGCACTACTTTATACTACAG
>NC_088225.1:38507362-38612362 GCF_036934945.1 Oncorhynchus masou masou
CACACATCCCCTGTTGATTACATGGTTCAGATACACTGTTCTACACACACACACCGTACACACACACGCACACACACCATACACACACACACACCATACACACACACACACACACATCCCCTGTTGATTACATGGTTCAGATACACAATTCCACTGTTGAGGCTGAGAGAGGAAGAAAGGTACATCTTTCCTCAGAACAAATACAGGCCTTAATATGACTCACATCAACTCCTAGACTACTCTACTGAGATGTTAAAGACAGGGCCTAGGTTACTAGATCCACTAGTACAGACCTTAATACATCTCCTAGACTACTCTACTGAGATGTTAAAGACAGGGCCTAGGTTACTAGATCCACTAGTACAGACCTTAATATGCTCAGATCAACTCCTGGACTACTACTGAGATGTTAAAGACAGGGCCTATGTTACTAGATCCACTAGTACAGACCTTAATACAACTCCTAGACTACTCTACTGAGATGTTAACGGGAGGGCCTAGGTTACTAGATCCACTAGTACAGGCCTTAATACAACTCCTAGACTACTCTACTGAGATGTTAAAGACAGGGCCTCGGTTACTAGATCCACTAGTACAGACCTTAATACAACTCCTAGACTACTACTGAGACGCTAAAGACAGGGCCTCGGTTACTAGATCCACTAGTACAGACCTTAATATGACTCAGATCAACTACTAGACTACTCTACTGAGATGTTAAAGACAGGGCCTCGGTTACTAGATCCACTAGTACAGGCCTTAATACAACTCCTAGACTACTCTACTGAGATGCTAAAGACAGGGCCTAGGTTACTAGATCCACTAGTACAGACCTTAATACAACTCCTAGACTACTCTACTGAGATGTTAAAGACAGGGCCTAGGTTACTAGATCCACTAGTACAGACCTTAATATGACTCAGATCAACTCCTAGACTACTACTGAGATCCACTAGTACAGGCCTTAATACAACTCCTAGACTACTCTACTGAGATGTTAAAGACAGGGCCTAGGTTACTAGATCCACTAGTACAGACCTTAATGCAACTCCTAGACTACTACTGAGATGTTAACGGGAGGGCCTAGGTTACTAGATCCACTAGTACAGGCCTTAATACAACTCCTAGACTACTCTACTGAGACATTAAAGTCAGGGCCTAGGTTACTAGATCCACTAGTACAGACCTTAATACAACTCCTAGACTACTCTACTGAGATGTTAAAGACAGGGCCTAGGTTACTAGATCCACTAGACAGGGCCTAGGTTACTAGATCCTTAATATGACTCAGATCAACTCCTAGACTACTACTGAGATCCACTAGTACAGGCCTTAATACAACTCCTAGACTACTCTACTGAGATGTTAAAGACAGGGCCTAGGTTACTAGATCCACTAGTACAGACCTTAATACAACTCCTAGACTACTACTGAGATGTTAATTGGAGGGCCTAGGTTACTAGATCCACTAGTACACGACTTAATACAACTCCTAGACTACTCTACTGAGACGTTAAAGTCAGGGCCTAGGTTACTAGATCCACTAGTACAGACCTTAATACAACTCCTAGACTACTCTACTGAGATGTTAAAGACAGGGCCTAGGTTACTAGATCCACTAGTACAGACCTTAATATGACTCAGATCAACTCCTAGACTACTACTGAGATCCACTAGTACAGGCCTTAATACAACTCCTAGACTACTCTACTGAGATGTTAAAGACAGGGCCTAGGTTACTAGATCCACTAGTACAGACCTTAATACAACTCCTAGACTACTACTGAGATGTTAACGGGAGGGCCTAGGTTACTAGATCCACTAGTACAGGACTTAATACAACTCCTAGACTACTCTACTGAGACGTTAAAGTCAGGGCCTAGGTTACTAGATCCACTAGTACAGACCTTAATACAACTCCTAGACTACTCTACTGAGATGTTAAAGACAGGGCCTAGGTTACTAGATCCACTAGTACAGACCTTAATATGACTCAGATCAACTCCTAGACTACTACTGAGATCCACTAGTACAGGCCTTAATACAACTCCTAGACTACTCTACTGAGATGTTAAAGACAGGGCCTCGGTTACTAGATCCACTAGTACAGGCCTTAATACAACTCCTAGACTACTCTACTGAGATGTTAAAGACAGGGCCTCGGTTACTAGATCCACTAGTACAGGCCTTAATACAACTCCTAGACTACTCTACTGAGATGTTAAAGACAGGGCCTAGGTTACTAGATCCACTAGTACAGACCTTAAAACAACTCCTAGACTACTCTACTGAGATGTTAAAGACAGGGCCTCGGTTACTAGATCCACTAGTACAGGCCTTAATACAACTCCTAGACTACTCTACTGAGATGTTAAAGACAGGGCCTGGTTACTAGATCCACTAGTACAGGCCTTAATACAACTCCTAGACTACTCTACTGAGATGTTAAAGACAGGGCCTCGGTTACTAGATCCACTAGTACAGGCCTTAATACAACTCCTAGACTACTCTACTGAGATGTTAAAGACAGGGCCTAGGTTACTAGATCCACTAGTACAGACCTTAAAACAACTCCTAGACTACTCTACTGAGATGTTAAAGACAGGGCCTCGGTTACTAGATCCACTAGTACAGGCCTTAACACAACTCCTAGACTACTCTACTGAGATGTTAAAGACAGGGCCTAGGTTACTAGATCCACTAGTACAGACCGTAATACAACTCCTAGACTACTCTACTGAGACGTTAAAGACAGGGCCTAGGATACTAGATCCACTAGTACAGGCCTTAATATGACTCCTAAACTACTCTACTGAGATGCTAAAGACAGGGCCTAGGTTACTAGATCCACTAGTAGAGACCTTAATACAACTCCTAGACTACTCTACTGAGACGTTAAAGACAGGGCCTCGGTTACTAGATCCACTAGTACAGGCCTTAATACAACTCCTAGACTACTCTAATGAGACGTTAAAGACAGGGCCTAGGTTAATAGATCCACTAGTACAGACCTTAATACAACTCCTAGACTACTCTACTGAGACGTTAAAGACAGGGCCTAGGTTACTAGATCCACTAGTACAGACCTTAATACAACTCCTAGACTACTCTACTGAGATGTTAAAGACAGGCCCTAGGTTACTAGATCCACTAGCACAGACCTTAATATGACTCCTAGACTACTACTGAGACGCTAAAGAGAGGGCCTCGGTTACTAGATCCACTAGTACAGACCTTAATACAACTCCTAGACTACTCTACTGAGATGCTAAAGACAGGGCCTAGGTTACTAAATCCACTAGTACAGACCTTAATACAACTCCTAGACTACTCTACTGAGATGGTAAAGACAGGGCCTAGGTTACTAGATCCACTAGTACAGACCTTAATACAACTCCTAGACTACTCTACTGAGATGTTAAAGACAGGGCCTAGGTTACTAGATCCACTAGTACAGACCGTAATACAACTCCTAGACTAGTCTACTGAGATGTTAAAGACAGGGCCTCGGTTACTAGATCCACTAGTACAGGCCTTAATACAACTCCTAGACTACTCTACTGAGATGTTAAAGACAGGGCCTAGGTTACTAGATCCACTAGTACAGGCCTTAATACAACTCCTAGACTACTCTACTGAGATGTTAAAGACAGGGCCTCGGTTACTAGATCCACTAGTACAGGCCTTAATACAACTCCTAGACTACTACTGAGATCCACTAGTACAGGCCTTAATACAACTCCTAGACTACTACTGAGATGTTAAAGACAGGGCCTAGGTTAATAGATCCACTAGTACAGACCTTAATACAACTCCTAGACTACTCTACTGAGATGTTAAAGACAGGCCCTAGGTTACTAGATCCACTAGCACAGACCTTAATACAACTCCTAGACTACTCTACTGAGATGTTAAAGACAGGGCCTTGGTTACTAGATCCACTAGTACAGGCCTTAATACAACTCCTAGACTACTCTACTGAGATGTTAAAGACAGGGCCTAGGTTACTAGATCCACTAGTACAGGCCTTAATACAACTCCTAGACTACTCTACTGAGATGTTAAAGACAGGGCCTAGGTTACTAGATCAACTAATACAGGCCTTAATACAACTCCTAGACTACTCTACTGAGACGTTAAAGACAGGGCCTAGGTTTCTAGATCCACTAGTACAGACCTTAATACAACTCCTAGACTACTCTACTGAGATGTTAAAGACAGGGCCTCGGTTACTAGATCCACTAGTACAGACCTTAATATGACTCAGATCAACTCCTAGACTACTACTGAGATCCACTAGTACAGGCCTTAATACAACTCCTAGACTACTCTACTGAGACGTTAAAGACAGGGCCTAGGTTACTAGATCCACTAGTACAGACCTTAATATGACTCAGATCAACTCCTAGACTACTCTACTGAGATGTTAAAGACAGGGCCTAGGTTACTAGATCCACTAGTACAGACCTTAATACATCTCCTAGACTACTCTACTGAGATGTTAAAGACAGGGCCTCGGTTACTAGATCCACTAGTACAGGCCTTAATACAACTCCTAGACTACTCTACTGAGATGCTAAAGACAGGGCCTAGGTTACTAAATCCACTAGTACAGACCTTAATACAACTCCTAGACTACTTTACTGAGATGCTAAAGACAGGGCCTAGGTTACTAGATCCACTAGTACAGGCCTTAATACAACTCCTAGACTACTCTACTGAGACGTTAAAGACAGGGCCTAGGTTACTAGATCCACTAGTACAGACCTTAATACAACTCCTAGACTACTCTACTGAGATGCTAAAGACAGGGCCTAGGTTTCTAGATCCACTAGTACAGACCTTAATACAACTCCTAGACTACTCTACTGAGATGTTAAAGACAGGGCCTCGGTTACTAGATCCACTAGTACAGACCTTAATATGACTCAGATCAACTCCTAGACTACTACTGAGATCCACTAGTACAGGCCTTAATACAACTCCTAGACTACTCTACTGAGACGTTAAAGACAGGGCCTAGGTTACTAGATCCACTAGTACAGGCCTTAATACAACTCCTAGACTACTCTACTGAGACGTTAAAGACAGGGCCTAGGTTACTAGATCCACTAGTACAGACCTTAATATGACTCAGATCAACTCCTAGACTACTCTACTGAGATGTTAAAGACAGGGCCTAGGTTACTAGATCCACTAGTACAGACCTTAATACATCTCCTAGACTACTCTACTGAGATGTTAAAGACAGGGCCTAGGTTACTAGATCCACTAGTACAGGCCTTAATACAACTCCTAGACTACTCTACTGAGATGCTAAAGACAGGGCCTAGGTTACTAAATCCACTAGTACAGACCTTAATACAACTCCTAGACTACTTTACTGAGATGCTAAAGACAGGGCCTAGGTTACTAGATCCACTAGTACAGGCCTTAATACAACTCCTAGACTACTCTACTGAGACGTTAAAGACAGGGCCTAGGTTACTAGATCCACTAGTACAGACCTTAATACAACTCCTAGACTACTCTACTGAGATGCTAAAGACAGGGCCTCGGTTACTAGATCCACTAGTACAGACCTTAATATGACTCAGATCAACTCCTAGACTACTCTACTGAGATGTTAACGGGAGGGCCTAAGTTATTGTGGTAACAGTTATGGTGCAAGGGGGGTCCTGGTACAAGGGGGGTCCTGGTAAAAGGGGGTCCTGGTACAAGGGGGTCCTGTAGTAAGTTCTGGTGCAAGGGGGTCCTGGTACAAGGGGAGTCCTGGTGCAAGGGGGTCCTGGTACAAGGGGGGTCCTGTAGTAAGTTCTGGTGCAAGGGGGGTCCTGGTACAAGGGGAGTCCTGGTGCAAGGGGGTCCTGGTACAAGGGGGTCCTGGTGCAAGGGGGGTCCTGGTGCAAGGGGGGTCCTGGTACAAGGGGGTCCTGGTACAAGGGGGGTCCTGCAGTAACAGTTCTGGTACAAGGGGGGTCATGGTACAAGGGGGTCCTGGTGCAAGGGGGTTCTGGTACAAGGGGGGTCATGGTACAAGGGGGGTCCTGGTACAAGGGGGGTCCTGGTACAAGGGGGTCCTGGTGCAACTGGGGTCCTGGTACAAGGGGGTCCTGGTGCAAGGGGGGTCCTGGTACAAGGGGGTCCTGGTACAAGGGGGTCCTGGTGCAAGGGGGTCCTAGTACAAGGGGGGTCCTGGTACAAGGGGGGTCCTGCAGTAACAGTTCTGGTACAAGGGGGGTCATGGTACAAGGGGGGTCCTGGTACAAGGGGGGTCCTGGTGCAAGGGGGTCCTGGTACAAGGGGGTCCTGGTACAAGGGGGTCCTGCAGTAACAGTTCTGGTACAAGGGGGGTCATGGTACAAGGGGGGTCCTGGTACAAGGGGGGTCCTGGTACAAGGGGGGTCCTGTAATAACAGTTCTGGTACAAGGGGGTCCTGGTACAAGGGGGGTCCTGGTACAAGGGGGTCCTGGTACAAGGGGGTCCTGCAGTAACAGTTCTGGTACAAGGGGGTCATGGTACAAGGGGGTCCTGGTACAAGGGGGGTCCTGGTGCAAGGGGGGTCCTGGTACAAGGGGGGTCCTGGTACAAGGGGGGTCCTGCAGTAACAGTTCTGGTACAAGGGGGTCATGGTACAAGGGGGGTCCTGGTACAAGGGGGGTCCTGGTACAAGGGGGTCCTGTAATAACAGTTCTGGTACAAGGGGGTCCTGGTACAAGGGGGTCCTGGTACAAGGGGGTCCTGGTACAAGGGGGGTCCTGTAGTAACAGTTCTGGTACAAGGGGGTCCTGTAGTTACAGTGCTGGTACAAGGGGGGTCCTGTAGTAACAGTTCTGGTACAAGGGGGTCCTGGTACAAGGGGGGTCCTGGTACAAGGGGGTCCTGTAGTAACAGTTATGGTACAAGGGGGTCCTGGTACAAGGGGGTCCTGTTGTAACAGTTCTGGTACAAGGGGGTCTTGGTACACTGGGGGTTCTGGTACAAGGAGGGTCCTGGAACACTGGGGGTTCTGGTACAAGGGGGTCCTGGTACAAGGGGGTCCAATGTCAGCACCGTATTGCAAATTAAGAAACTAAACTAAAGCAAAAGTTTACAGAAACTTTACTATGAAACCAAACATCAGAGATATAAAGACAGAGTAAAACATGATTTGGAGCTTTAAATTACATTTTGGTGGGTAAAAAGAAGAGAAAAGGCCAACTTGGCTCCTTCATCCATTGAATGAGTCGGCTCATTCATCACAAAGCCCCGCTGATATTGCCAACTACTTTTAATGACTTTTTCCCATTGACAAGATTAGCAAACTTCGGGATGACACACCAGTAACAAACGCTGACACGACACATCCAAGTATATCGGACCACATTATGACAGACAAGAAGTGTTTTAGTTTACCTGTATTTAACTAGGCAAGTCAGTTAAGGACAAATTCTTATTTGCAATGCCGGTCCTAGGAACAGTGGGTTAACTGCGTGTTTAGGGGCAGAACGACAGATTTGTACCTTGTCAACTCGGGGATTTGAACTTGCAACCTTCCGGCTACAAGTCCAACGCTCTAACCACTAGGCAACTTTTGAGTTCTGTTTTAAAGTCAGTGTGGAAGAGGTGAACATAGTATTGTTGTCTGTCAACAAGGACAAGCCACCGAGGGTCTGTCAACAAGGACAAGCCACCGAGGGTCTGTCAACAAGGACAAGCCACCGAGGGTCTGTCAACAAGGACAAGCCACCGAGGGTCTGTCAACAAGGACAAGCCACCGAGGGTCTGTCAACAAGGACAAGCCACCGAGGGTCTGTCAACAAGGACAAGCCACCGAGGGTCTGTCAACAAGGACAAGCCACCGAGGGTCTGACAACCAGGATGAAAAATGACTGAGGATAATGGCGGACGATATTCACGTCTTCAATTTAAGCCGGCTGGAGAGCGTGTTCCCTCAGGCCTGAAGGGAAGCTAGAAGTGATTCCCACCACCCAAGAATATTAAAGCCTTTACTGGCTGAAATAGTCGACCAATCAAACACCTTTAATAATAATCTTCTGGGGGGAAAATGGTGTTTGACCAAGATACATTCCTTCTTGTTTTTACAGTAAACAAACTGACAACAGACATTCAGCAGGCTGTCAGGGAAGGACACTCAACCAGCACAGCACACACACACACACACACACACACTGGACACACACACACACACACAGGACACACACACACACACACAAACACACTGGACACACACACACACACAGGACACACACACACACACACACTGGACACACACACACACACACACACACACTGGACACACACACACACACACACACACACACACACACACAGGACACACACACACACACACACTGGACACACACACACACACACACACACACACACTGGACAAACACACACTGGACACACAGGACACACACTGGACACACACACTGGACACACACACACACACACACACACACACTGGACACACACACACTGGACACACACACACACACTGGACACACACACACACTGGACACACACACACACAGGACACACACACACACTGGACACACACACACACACACAGGACACACACACACACACACACACTGGACACACACACACACTGGACACACACACACACACACACACACACAGGACACACACACACACACACACACAGGACACACACACACACACAGGACACACACAGGACACACACAGGACACACACAGGACACACACACACACACACACACACACACACACACACACAGGACACACACAGGACACACACACACTTTAACACACATTACTGATGATTGGCTGAGAGAAATTGATGATAAAAAATGATTGTGTGTGTGTGTGTGGGGGGGGGTGTCTTGTTTAGACTTCAGGGCCACTTTTGATATTATCGATCATAGCTGCTGGGGAGAAAAAAGTTGTATGTTACCCGGCTCACAGAACACAGAGGGTGTTCTTTAAAACGTACGTTACCTGGCTCACAGAACACAGAGGGTGTTCTTTAAAACGTACGTTACCTGGCTCACAGAACACAGAGGGTGTTCTTTAAAACGTACGTTGCCTGGCTCACAGAACACAGAGGGTGTTCTTTAAAACGTACGTTACCTGGCTCACAGAACACAGAGGGTGTTCTTTAAAACGTACGTTGCCTGGCTCACAGAACACAGAGGGTGTTCTTTAAAACGTACGTTACCTGGCTCACAGAACACAGAGGGTGTTCTTTAAAACGTATGTTACCTGGCTCACAGAACAGAGGGTGTTCTTTAAAACGTACGTTACCTGGCTCACAGAACACAGAGGGTGTTCTTTAAAACGTATGTTGCCTGGCTCACAGAACACAGAGGGTGTTCTTTAAAACGTATGTCACCTGGCTCACAGAACACAGAGGGTGTTCTTTAAAACGTACGTTACCTGGCTCACAGAACACAGAGGGTGTTCTTTAAAACGTATGTTGCCTGGCTCACAGAACACAGAGGGTGTTCTTTAAAACCTATGTTGCCTGGCTCACAGAACAGAGGGTGTTCTTTAAAACCTATGTTGCCTGGCTCACAGAACAGAGGGTGTTCTTTAAAACCTATGTTGCCTGGCTCACAGAACACAGAGGGTGTTCTTTAAAACATATGTTGCCTGGCTCACAGAACAGAGGGTGTTCTTTAAAACGTATGTTGCCCGGCTCACAGAACACAGAGGGTGTTCTTTAAAACGTACGTTACCTGGCTCACAGAACACAGAGGGTGTTCTTTAAAACGTACGTTACCTGGCTCACAGAACACAGAGGGTGTTCTTTAAAACATACGTTACCTGGCTCACAGAACACAGAGGGTGTTCTTTAAAACGTATGTTGCCCGGCTCACAGAACACAGAGGGTGTTCTTTAAAGCTAAGCGTCAGTATAGAGACAAAGTAGAATCTCAATGCAATGGCTCAGACACAAGAGGTATGAGGCAGGGTCTACAGTCAATCACGGATTACAAAAAGAAAACCAGCCCCGTCACGGACCACGATGCCTTGCTCCCAGGCAGAATAAATAACTGTTTTGCCGCTTTGAGGACAAACTTCTTTACAACAGTATCTCGGACCTGCCTGGTGTGTTCCTTGTTCTTCATGATGCTCTCTGCGCTTTTAACGGACCTCTAAGACTATCACAGTGCAGGTGCATTTATACGGAGACTTGATTACACACAGATGGATTGTATTTATCATCATTAGTCATTTAGGTCAACATTGGATCATTCAGAGATCCTCACTGAACTTCTGGAGAGAGGTTTCTGCACTGAAAGTAAAGGGGCTGAATAATTTTGCACGCCCAATTTTTCAGTTTTTGATTTGTTAAAAAAGTTTGAAATATCCAATAAATGTCGTTCCACTTCATGATTGTGTCCCACTTGTTGTTGAATCTTCACAAAAAAATACAGTTTTATATCTTTATGTTTGAAGCCTGAAATGTGGCAAAAGGTCGCAAAGTTCAAGGGGGCCGAATACTTTCGCAAGGCACTGTATGTGACAATGCTGTTCATTGACTACAGCTCAGCATTTAACACCATAGTACCCTCCAAGCTCGTCATCAAGCTCGAGACCCTGGGTCTCGACCCCGCCCTGTGCAACTGGGTACTGGACTTCCTGACGGGCCGCCCCCAGGTGGTGAGGGTAGGTAACAACATCTCCTCCCCGCTGATCCTCAACACTGGGACAGTGATAGGCTTGATTACCAACAACGACGAGACGGCCTACAGGGAGGAGGTGAGGGCCCTCGGAGTGTGGTGTCAGGAAAATAACCTCACACTCAATGTCAACAAAACTAAGGAGATGATTGTGGACTTCAGGAAACAGCAGAGGGAACACCCCCCTATCCACATCAAAGGAACAGTAGTGGAGAGGGTAGTAAGTTTTAAGTTCCTCGGCATACACATAACAGACAAACTGAATTGGTCCACCCACACAGACAGCATCGTGAAGAAGGCGCAGCAGCGCCTCTTCAACCTCAGGAGGCTGAAGAAATTTGGCTTGTCACCAAAAGCACTCACAAACTTCTACAGATGCACAATCGAGAGCATCCTGGCGGGCTGTATCACCGCCTGGTACGGCAACTGCTCCGCCCACAACCGTAAGGCTCTCCAGAGGGTAGTGAGGTCTGCACAACGCATCACCGGGGCAAACTACCTTCCCTCCAGGACACCTACACCACCCGATGTCACAGGAAGGCCATAAAGATCATCAAGGACAACAACCACCCGAGCCACTGCCTGTTCACCCCGCTATCATCCAGAAGGCGAGGTCAGTACAGGTGCATCAAAGCTGGGACCGAGAGACTGAAAAACAGCTTCTATCTCAAGGCCATCAGACTGTTAAACAGCCACCACTAACATTGAGTGGCTGCTGCCAACACACTGACACTGACTCAACTCCAGCCACTTTAATAATGGGAATTGATGGGAAATGATGTAAATATATCACTAGCCACTTTAAACAATGCTACCTTATATAATGTTACTTACCCTATATTATTCATCTCATATGCATTGGTATATACTGTACTCTATATCATTGACTGCATCCTTATGTAATACATGTATCACTAGCCACTTTAACTATGCCACTTTGTTTACATACTCATCTCATATGTATATACTGTACTCGATACCATCTACTGCATCTTGCCTATGCTGTTCTGTACCATCACTCATTCATATATCCTTATGTACATATTCTTTATCCCCTTACACTGTGTATATGACAGTAGTTTAGGAATTGTTAGTTAGATTACTTGTTGGTTATTACTGCATTGTCGGAACTAGAAGCACAAGAATTTCGCTACACTCGCATTAACATCGGCTAACCATGTGTATGTGACAAATAAAATTTGATTTGATTTGGTCTACAACCTTTGTCTTCTCCTAATGGAGAAAACAAATAACATATCTAAAAATAAAAAATAAAATAACATTTGATTGGATTTGATTTAAACGGAAGCCTCTCCAACATATTGATACTACAAGTAGCTAAGATGAGGGGGGAGAGGAGAAGCCTGTCCATAATAAAGAGAGCTAGTACAAGTAGCTAAGATGAGGGGGGAGAGGTCTGTCCATAATAAAGAGAGCAAGTACAAGTAGCTAAGATGAGGGTGGAGAGGTCTGTCCATAATAAAGAGATGCTCTGCCAACTGAACAGCATGTTAGAGGATGAAACAGCTCTACCATATAGATACTGTTGTGAATGTTAGAGGATGTTAAAGCTCTACCATATATATATATACTGTAGTGAATGTTAGAGGATGTTACAGCTCTAACATATAGATACTGTAGTGAATGTTAGATGATGTTACAGCTCTACCATATATATATTGTAGTGAATGTTAGAGGATGTTACAGCTCTAAAATATAGATACTGTAGTGAATGTTAGAGGATGTTACAGCTCTACCATATAGATACTGTAGTGAATGTTAGAGGTAGGGTCTAGTTCTACCATATAGATACTGTAGTGAATGTTAGAGGATGTTACAGCTCTACCATATAGATACTGTAGTGAATGTTAGAGGATGTTACAGTTCTACCATATAGATACTGTAGTGAATGTTAGAGGATGTTAGAGCTCTAACATATAGATACTGTAGTGAATGTTAGAGGTAGGGTCTAGTTCTACCATATAGATACTGTAGTGAATGTTAGAGGTAGGGTCTAGTTCTAACATATAGATACTGTAGTGAATGTTAGAGGATGTTACAGCTCTACCATATAGATACTGTAGTGAATGTTAGAGGATGTTACAGCTCTACCATATAGATACTGTAGTGAATGTTAGAGGTAGGGTCTAGTTCTACCATATAGATACTGTAGTGAATGTTAGAGGATGTTACAGCTCTACCATATAGATACTGTAGTGAATGTTAGAGGTAGGGTCTAGTTCTACCATATAGATACTGTAGTGAATGTTAGAGGTAGGGTCTAGTTCTACCATATAGATACTGTAGTGAATGTTAGAGGTAGGGTCTAGTTCTAACATATAGATACTGTAGTGAATGTTAGAGGATGTTACAGCTCTACCATATAGATACTGTAGTGAATGTTAGAGGATGTTACAGCTCTACCATATAGATACTGTAGTGAATGTTAGAGGTAGGGTCTAGTTCTACCATATAGATACTGTAGTGAATGTTAGAGGATGTTACAGCTCTACCATATAGATACTGTAGTGAATGTTAGAGGATGTTACAGTTCTACCATATAGATACTGTAGTGAATGTTAGAGGATGTTAGAGCTCTAACATATAGATACTGTAGTGAATGTTAGAGGTAGGGTCTAGTTCTACCATATAGATACTGTAGTGAATGTTAGAGGTAGGGTCTAGTTCTAACATATAGATACTGTAGTGAATGTTAGAGGATGTTACAGCTCTACCATATAGATACTGTAGTGAATGTTAGAGGATGTTACAGCTCTACCATATAGATACTGTAGTGAATGTTAGAGGTAGGGTCTAGTTCTACCATATAGATACTGTAGTGAATGTTAGAGGATGTTACAGCTCTACCATATAGATACTGTAGTGAATGTTAGAGGTAGGGTCTAGTTCTAACATATACATACTGTAGTGAATGTTAGAGGTAGGGTCTAGTTCTAACATATAGATACTGTAGTGAATGTTAGAGGTAGGGTCTAGTTCTAACATATAGATACTGTAGTGAATGTTAGAGGATGTTACAGCTCTAACATATAGATACTGTAGTGAATGTTAGAGGATGTTACAGCTCTAACATATAGATACTGTAGTGAATGTTAGAGGTAGGGTCTAGTTCTAACATATAGATACTGTAGTGAATGTTACAGGTAGGGTCTAGTTCTAACATATAGATACTGTAGTGAATGTTAGAGGTAGGGTCTAGTTCTACCATATAGATACTGTGGTGAATGTTGGAGGATGTTACAGCTCTAACATATAGATACTGTAGTGAATGTTAGAGGTAGGGTCTAGTTCTAACATATAGATACTGTAGTGAATGTTAGAGGATGTTACAGCTCTAACATATAGATACTGTAGTGAATGTTGGAGGATGTTACAGCTCTAACATATAGATACTGTAGTGAATGTTAGACGTAGGGTCTAGTTCTAACATATAGATACTGTAGTGAATGTTAGAGGATGTTACAGCTGTAACATATAGATACTGTAGTGAATGTTAGAGGTAGGATCTAGTTCTAACATATAGATACTGTAGTGAATGTTAGAGGATGTTACAGCTCTAACATATAGATACTGTAGTGAATGTTACAGGTAGGGTCTAGTTCTAACATATAGATACTGTAGTGAATATTAGAGGATGTTACAGCTCTAACATATAGATACTGTAGTGAATGTTACAGGTAGGGTCTAGTTCTAACATATAGATACTGTCGTAACCTTCATTTGAATGACGAGTTTCAGAAGAAAGGTCTTTGTTTCTGGACATTTTAAGCCTGTAATTGAACCCACAAATGCTGATGCTCCAGATTCTCAACTAGTCTAAAAGGAGGCCCGTTTTATTGCTTCTTTAAATCAGGACAACAGTTTTCAGCTGTGCTAATATAATTGGGTTTTCTAATGATCAATTAGCCTTTTAAAATGATTACATTGGATGAGCTAACACAATGTGCCATTGGAACACAGGAGTGATGGTTGCTGATAATGGGCCTCTGTACGCCTATGTAGATTTTCCATAAAAATATCTGTCGTTTACAGCTACAATAGTAATTTACAATATTAACAATGTCTACACTGTATTTCTGATCAACTTGATGTTATTTTAATAGGACAAAAAAAAAAGAGGATTTTCTTTCAAAAACAAGGACATTTCGTTACAAAGTCAAACATGAGAGAGAGGCTTGTGACAGGAGCGCATCGGCCCACCGGGACGGTGAGTGAGCTGCGCTTCTCGTTGGGTGAGTCAGTGAAACTTGTGACAGGAGCGCATCGGTCCACCGGGCGGTGAGTGAGCTGCGCTTCTCGTTGGGTGAGTCAGTGAAACTTGAAAGCTGCTTTCAGACTATAATTTCCTCCTCATAGTTGTCCAATACATTTCTCTCCTACACACCTCGGTCTCGGCTATTGACGGATTCGAGACAAGGTCGTTTTTTTTTTTTTTACGGATCTCAGATTCTCCGTTTTTTTGTCGGTGTGTGAAAGGACGCTGTCATTTTCAATCATTCAAGTATTATAAAAGACTCTGCTAGTTTCCAATCATAAACTGGATGAAAGGTGTTTATTAAAAAGGACACATTTTCCCAGACCCAAGGCTACAATTTTTTATTTTTTTTGCCCATGTGTGTAACTTCTGCAAAACCCCTCTCTCTCTAATCTACTGCTCCATGCCAGTCTGCAAAACCCCTCTCTCTCTAATCTACTGCTCCATGCCAATATGCAAAACCTCTCTCTCTCTAATCTACTGCTCCATGCCAGTATGCAAAACCACTCTCTCTCTAATCTACTGCTCCATGCCAGTATGCAAAACCACTCTCTCTCTAATATACTGCTCCATGCCAATATGCAAAACCTCTCTCTCTAATCTACTGCTCCATGCCAGTCTGCAAAACCTCTCTCTCTCTAATCTACTGCTCCATGCCAATATGCAAAACACCTCTCTCTCTAATCTACTGCTCCATGCCAGTATGCAAAACCTCTCTCTCTAATCTACTGCTCCATGCCAGTATGCAAAACCTCTCTCTCTCTCTAATCTACTGCTCCATGCCAGTCTGCAAAACCCCTCTCTCTCTAATCTACTGCTCCATGCCAGTCTGCAAAACCCCTCTCTCTCTAATCTACTGCTCCATGCCAGTATGCAAAACACCTCTCTCTCTAATCTACTGCTCCATGCCAGTATGCAAAACCTCTCTCTCTCTAATCTACTGCTCCATGCCAGTATGCAAAACCCCTCTCTCTCTAATCTACTGCTCCATGCCAGTATGCAAAACCACTCTCTCTCTAATCTACTGCTCCATGCCAGTATGCAAAACCACTCTCTCTCTAATCTACTGCTCCATGCCAATATGCAAAACACCTCTCTCTCTAATATACTGCTCCATGCCAGTATGCAAAACCACTCTCTCTCTAATCTACTGCTCCATGCCAGTATGCAAAACCACTCTCTCTAATCTACTGCTCCATGCCAATATGCAAAACCACTCTCTCTCTAATCTACTGCTCCATGCCAATATGCAAAACCACTCTCTCTCTAATCTACTGCTCCATGCCAATATGCAAAACCCCTCTCTCTCTCTAATCTACTGCTCCATGCCAGTATGCAAAACCACTCTCTCTCTAATCTACTGCTCCATGCCAATATGCAAAACCACTCTCTCTCTAATCTACTGCTCCATGCCAATATGCAAAACCACTCTCTCTCTAATCTACTGCTCCATGCCAGTATGCAAAACCACTCTCTCTCTAATCTACTGCTCCATGCCAGTATGCAAAACCACTCTCTCTCTAATCTACTGCTCCATGCCAGTATGCAAAACCACTCTCTCTCTAATCTACTGCTCCATGCCAGTATGCAAAACCACTCTCTCTCTAATCTACTGCTCCATGCCAGTATGCAAAACCACTCTCTCTAATCTACTGCTCCATGCCAGTATGCAAAACCACTCTCTCTCTAATCTACTGCTCCATGCCAATATGCAAAACCACTCTCTCTAATCTACTGCTCCATGCCAATATGCAAAACCACTCTCTCTCTAATCTACTGCTCCATGCCAGTATGCAAAACCACTCTCTCTAATCTACTGCTCCATGCCAGTATGCAAAACCACTCTCTCTCTAATCTACTGCTCCATGCCAATATGCAAAACCACTCTCTCTCTAATCTACTGCTCCATGCCAATATGCAAAACCACTCTCTCTCTAATCTACTGCTCCATGCCAATATGCAAAACCTCTCTCTCTCTAATCTACTGCTCCATGCCAATATGCAAAACACCTCTCTCTCTAATCTACTGCTCCATGCCAATATGCAAAACCCCTCTCTCTCTAATCTACTGCTCCATGCCAATATGCAAAACCACTCTCTCTCTAATCTACTGCTCCGTGCCAATATGCAAAACCACTCTCTCTCTAATATACTGCTCCATGCCAGTCTGCAAAACCCCTCTCTCTCTAATATACTGCTCCGTGCCAATATGCAAAACCACTCTCTCTCTCTAATATACTGCTCCATGCCAATATGCAAAACCACTCTCTCTCTAATATACTGCTCCATGCCAATATGCAAAACCCCTCTCTCTCTCTAATATACTGCTCCATGCCAATATGCAAAACCACTCTCTCTCTAATATACTGCTCCATGCCAATATGCAAAACCCCTCTCTCTCTAATATACTGCTCCATGCCAATATGCAAAACCACTCTCTCTCTAATATACTGCTCCATGCCAATATGCAAAACCACACTCTCTCTAATCTACTGCTCCATGCCAATATGCAAAACCACTCTCTCTCTAATATACTGCTCCATGCCAATATGCGTAGCCATGATAATGCATGCAAGTTATTTTTTTCTAAATGCGTTCCAGAACCTCAGAACCCCCCAGGTCGCACACACACCAACACACTCTCGACGCACGTTTTGTTGCAGTACCTCAGAGCCCTCTAGGTCCCCCCCCCCCCCGGCTCACGTTTTGTTCCAGCACTTCAGAATTGATAAATGACGCACTGCACATTTCAAAATTAACCCTTCCATTGTTCCAGTTAGCAGTTAGCCGCGCTAAACGGTCATTAGCCTTTCCATTGTTCCAGTTAGCAGTTAGCCGCGCTAAACGGTCATTAGCCTTTCCATTGTTCCAGTTAGCAGTTAGCCGCTCTAAACGGTCATTAGCCTTTCCATTGTTCCAGTTAGTAGTTAGCCGCTCTCTAAACGGTCATTAGCCTTTCCATTGTTCCAGTTAGTAGTTAGCCGCTCTCTAAGCGGTCATTAGCCTTTCCATTGTTCCAGTTAGTAGTTAGCCACGCTAAACGGTCATTAGCCTTTCCATTGTTCCAGTTAGTAGTTAGCCGCTCTCTAAACGGTCATTAGCCTTTCCATTGTTCCAGTTAGTAGTTAGCCACGCTAAACGGTCATTAGCCTTTCCATTGTTCCAGTTAGTAGTTAGCCGCTCTCTAAACGGTCATTAGCCTTTCCATTGTTCCAGTTAGTAGTTAGCCACGCTAAACGGTCATTAGCCTTTCCATTGTTCCAGTTAGTTAGCCACGCTAAACGGTCATTAGCCTGTCCATTGTTCCAGTTATCGCAAAGAGAATTTAAAATGCATTAATTAAAGCCATACGCTGTGTAAATGTTAATGTTTATTGATTCCAAAAAAATGCAAATCCTGCGCTTTACAATCAATTATAAACTGGAAGGTTCGAGCCCTGAATGCTGATTGGCTGACAGCCGTGGTATATCAGACCGTATATCACGGCTATGACGAAACATTTATTTTTACTGCTCTAGTTACCTTGGTAACCAGTTTATCATGGCAATAAGGCACCTCGGGGGGTCTGTGGTATATGGACCAATACACCACGGCTAAGGAATGTGTCCTATATACAGTGCCTTGCGAAAGTATTCGGCCCCCTTGAACTTTGCGACCTTTTGCCACATTTCAGGCTTCAAACATAAAGATATAAAACTGAAGAATCAACAACAAGTGGGACACAATCATGAAGTGGAATGACATTTATTGGACTTTTCAAACTTTTTTAACAAATCAAAAACTGAAAAATTGGCCGTGCAAAATTATTCAGCCCCTTTACTTTCAGTGCAGCAAACTCTCTCCAGAAGTTCAGTGAGGATCTCTGAATGATCCAATGTTGACCAAAATGACTAATGATGATAAATACAATCCACCTGTGTGTAATCAAGTCTCCGTATAAATGCACCTGCACTGTGATAGTCTCAGAGGTCCGTTAAAAGGGCAGAGAGCATCATGAAGAACAAGGAACACACCAGGCAGGTCCGAGATACTGTTATGAAGAAGTTTAAAGCCGGATTTGGATACAAAAAGATTTCCCAAGCTTTAAACATCCCAAGGAGCACTGTACAAGCGATAATAGTGGTTAGAGCGTTGGATTAGTAACCAGCAGGTAACCTAGTGGTTAGAGTGTTGGATTAGTAACCAGCAGGTAACCTAGTGGTTAGAGCATTGGACTAGTAACCAGCAGGTAACCTAGTGGTTAGAGCGTTGGATTAGTAACCAGCAGGTAACCTAGTGGTTAGAGCGTTGGATTAGTAACCAGCAGGTAACCTAGTTACCTAGTGGTTAGAGCGTTGGACTAGTAACCAGCAGGTAACCTAGTTACCTTGTGGTTAGAGCGTTGGATTAGTAACCAGCAGGTAACCTAGTTACCTAGTGGTTAGAGCGTTGGACTAGTAACCAAAAGGTTGCTAGATCGAATCCCCGAGCTGACAAGGTACAACTCTGTCGTTCTGCCCCTGAACAAGGCAGTTAACCCCACTTGTTCCTAGGCCGTCATTGTAAATAAGAATGTGTTTTTAACTGACTTGCCAAGTTAAATAAAAGATACCATGTAAATATAAATGGTGGGTTTAAGTACACAAAACAAGAAGAACACATTCTCTGTCCATGACAGACTGACCAGGTAAATCCAGGTGAAATCTATGAATCCCTAATCTATGATATATATAATCTATAAGATATGATCCCTTGTTGACGTCACCTGTTAAATCCACTTCACTAGAAGAAGGGGAGGAGACCTGGTTAAAGAAGGATATTTTAGCCTTGAGACAAGTGAGACATGGATGGTGTATGTGTCATTCAGAGTGTAAATGAGCAAGACAAAAAATAAGTGTCTTTGAACGGGGTTTGGTAGTAGGTGCCAGGTGCACCGGCTTGAGTCAAGAACTGCAACGCTGCTGGGTTTTTCACTCTCCACATTTTCCTCTGTGTATCAAGAATGGTCCACCACCAAAATGTCATCCAGCCAACTTGACAACTGTGGGAAGCATTGGAGTCGACACGGGCCAGCATCCCTGTGGAACACTTTCTACACCTTGAAGAGTCAACATGGGCCAGCATCCCTGTGGAACACTTTCTACACCTTGAAGACGCCTTCGACGAATTGAAGCTGTTCTGAGGGCAAAACTCAATGTTAGGAAGGTGTTTTTAATGTTGTGTTCCACTCAGAGTAGATGGGTGTGCTATGTGAATATGCAGGGTTAAATTGTGATGTTAGTCTGTGTGAATGGAAACATATGGTTCGTCTGCTGTGGGTGATTCTCATACCTGGGTGACTGCCTTCTCTCTACCTCTCTCTCATATCTGGGTGACTGCCTTCTCTACCTCTCTCTCTCTCCCTCTCTCTGAGATTCTCTCCTTCCATCCCACTGCCTCTCTCTCCATCCCTCTCTCTCTCTCTCTCTCTCCATCCCTCTCTCTCTCTCTCGCTCTCCATCCCTCTCTCTCTCTCTCTCTCTCTGAGATTCTCCCTCTCTCCATCCCTCTCCATCCCTCTCTCTCTCTGAGATTCTCTCTCTCTCTCTATCCCTCTCTGTCTCTCTCCATCCCGGCCACAGCAGCAGCAGCAGTCCTGCCATCTGCTCTGAGCGCCCTGTGTGAACCTCTCCTTCTCTCTTTCTCTCCAACCCTATATTCCTCTCTCCCATCCCTCTATTGTCTCTCTCTCTCCATACATCCACCTCTCTCTCTCTCTCTATATATATATATATATATATATCCATCTCTCTCCATCTCTCTCCCTCTGTGTCATTCTGCTCAAATTGGTCTGACTGACGGGACCACGTTAGGGCCTGAGGAACACAACGCCACGTTAGGGCCTGAGGAACACAACGCCACGTTAGGGCCTGAGGAACACAACGCCACGTTAGGGCCTGAGGAACACAACGCCACGTTAGGGCCTGAGGAACACAACGCCACGTTAGGGCCTGAGGAACACAACGCCACGTTAGGGCCTGAGGAACACAACGCCACGTTAGGGCCTGAGGAACACAACGCCACGTTAGGGCCTGAGGAACACAACACCACGTTAGGGCCTGAGGAACACAACGCCACGTTAGGGCCTGAGGAACACAACGCCACGTTAGGGCCTGAGGAACACAACGCCGCGTTAGGGCCTGAGGAACACAACGCCACGTTAGGGCCTGAGGAACACAACGCCACGTTAGGGCCTGAGGAACACAACGCCACGTTAGGGCCTGAGGAACACAACGCCACGTTAGGGCCTGAGGAACACAACGCCACGTTAGGGCCTGAGGAACACAACACCACGTTAGGGCCTGAGGAACACAACACCACGTGGACCAAGACCACACACCTC
This sequence comes from Oncorhynchus masou masou, assembly GCF_036934945.1. Classification (NCBI taxonomy): domain Eukaryota; kingdom Metazoa; phylum Chordata; class Actinopteri; order Salmoniformes; family Salmonidae; genus Oncorhynchus; species Oncorhynchus masou. The sequence continues at coordinate 38,528,672 of NC_088225.1, forward strand.
TTTAGGATGACTGAATAACGTTGTGTGTGTGTGCTTGTGTGTGATGGGAAACAGTGCCCTGTGACATAACAGGGATAAATCCCTGTGAGTTCACTCTGCACCTGAGTCCACCACACACCTGTGCAGGCAGCGAGGGGGGGGGAGAGTATACCTGGGTTAAACTCATTACTGAAACATTCAGCTTCCCTCCCTCTTTTTCTCTCCCCTCCATTTCCCTTCCGTCCCAACGGCATCCCTTAGTCCTATACCAGAGTCTAACCACTAACAGATAGGTTAACTGTCCTATACCAGAGTCTAACCACTAACAGATAGGTTAACTGTCCTATACCAGAGTCTAACCACTAACAGATAGGTTAACTGTCCTATACCAGAGTCTAACCACTAACAGATGGGTTAACTGTCCTATACCAGAGTCTAACCACTAACAGATGGGTTAACTGTCCTATACCAGAGTCTAACCACTAACAGATAGGTTAACCTGTCTGGTATCTGGGGGGGTTATATAGTCTAACCACTAACAGATAGGTTAACTGTCTGGTATCTGGGGAGGGGGGTTATATAGTCTAACCACTAACAGATAGGTCAACTGTCTGGTATCTGGGGGGGTTATATAGTCTAACCACTAACAGATAGGTTAACTGTCTGGGGGGTATCTGGGGGGGGGGTTATATAGTCTAACCACTAACAGATAGGTTAACTGTCTGGTATCTGGGGGGGGGTTATATAGTCTAACCACTAACAGATAGGTTAACTGTCTGGTATCTGGGGGTTATATAGTCTAACCACTAACAGATAGGTTAACTGTCTGGTATCTGGGGGGTATATAGTCTAACCACTAACAGATAGGTTAACTGTCTGGTATCTGGGGGGGGGTTATGTAGTCTAACCACTAACAGATAGGTTAACTGTCTGGTATCTGGGGGGGGGTTATATAGTCTAACCACTAACAGATAGGTTAACTGTCTGGTATCTGGGGGGGTTATATAGTCTAACCACTAACAGATAGGTTATCTGTCTGGTATCTGGGGGGGTTATATAGTCTAACCACTAACAGATAGGTTAACTGTCTGGTATCTGGGGGGGTTATATAGTCTAACCACTAACAGATAGGTTAACTGTCTGGTATCTGGGGGGGTTATATAGTCTAACCACTAACAGATAGGTTAACTGTCTGGTATCTGGGGGGGGGTTATATAGTCTAACCACTAACAGATAGGTTAACTGTCTGGTATCTGGGGGGGGGTTATATAGTCTAACCACTAACAGATAGGGGGTTAACTGTCTGGTATCTGGGGGGGGTTATATAGTCTAACCACTAACAGATAGGTTAACTGTCTGGTATCTGGGGGGGGGGTTATATAGTCTAACCACTAATAGATAGGTTAACTGTCTGGTATCTGGGGGGGGGATATAGTCTAACCACTAACAGATAGGTCAACTGTCTGGTATCTGGGGGGGGGGGGTTATATAGTCTAACCACTAACAGGTAGGTTAACTGTCTGGTATCTGGGGTGGGGGGGGGGTTATATAGTCTAACCACTAACAGATAGGTTAACTGTCTGGTATCTGGGGGTTATATAGTCTAACCACTAACAGATAGGTTAACTGTCTGGTATCTGGGGGGGGGTTATATAGTCTAACCACTAACAGATAGGTTAACTGTCTGGTATCTGGGGGGGATATAGTCTAACCACTAACAGATAGGTTAACTGTCTGGTATCTGGGGGGGGGTATATAGTCTAACCACTAACAGATAGGTTAACTGTCTGGTATCTGGGGGGGGTTATGTAGTCTAACCACTAACAGATAGGTTAACTGTCTGGTATCTGGGGGGGGGGGGTTATATAGTCTAACCACTAACAGATAGGTTAACTGTCTGGTATCTGGGGGGGGTTATATAGTCAACCACTAACAGATAGGTTATCTGTCTGGTATCTGGGGGTTATATAGTCTAACCACTAACAGATAGGTTAACTGTCTGGTATCTGGGGGGGGTTATATAGTCTAACCACTAACAGATAGGTTAACTGTCTGGTATCTGGGGGGGGGTATATAGTCAACCACTAACAGATAGGTTAACTGTCTGGTATCTGGGGGGGGTTATGTAGTCTAACCACTAACAGATAGGTTAACTGTCTGGTATCTGGGGGGGGGGGTTATATAGTCAACCACTAACAGATAGGTTAACTGTCTGGTATCTGGGGGGTTATATAGTCTAACCACTAACAGATAGGTTAACTGTCTGGTATCTGGGGGGGTTATATAGTCAACCACTAACAGATAGGTTAACTGTCTGGTATCTGGGGGGGTTATATAGTCTAACCACTAACAGATAGGTTAACTGTCTGGTATCTGGGGGGGGGTTATATAGTCTAACCACTAATAGATAGGTTAACTGTCTGGTATCTGGGGGGGGTTATATAGTCTAACCACTAACAGATAGGTCAACTGTCTGGTATCTGGGGGGGGGTTATATAGTCTAACCACTAACAGGTAGGTTAACTGTCTGGTATCTGGGGTGGGGGGTTATATAGTCTAACCACTAACAGATAGGTTAACTGTCTGGTATCTGGGGGGTTATATAGTCTAACCACTAACAGATAGGTTAACTGTCTGGTATCTGGGGGGGGGGGGTTATATAGTCTAACCACTAACAGATAGGTTAACTGTCTGGTATTGGGGGGGGGGGTTATATAGTCTAACCACTAACAGATAGGTTAACTGTCTGGTATCTGGGGGGGCCTAGTCTAACCACTAACAGATAGGTTAACTGTCTGGTATCTGGGGGGGTTATATAGTCTAACCACTAACAGGTAGGTTAACTGTCTGGTATCTGGGGGGGGTTATATAGTCTAACCACTAACAGATAGGTTAACTGTCTGGTATCTGGGGGTTATATAGTCTAACCACTAACAGATAGGTTAACTGTCTGGTATCTGGGGGGGTTATATAGTCTAACCACTAACAGATAGGTTAACTGTCTGGTATCTGGGGGTTATATAGTCTAACCACTAACAGATAGGTTAACTGTCTGGTATCTGGGGGTTATATAGTCTAACCACTAACAGATAGGTTAACTGTCTGGTATCTGGGGGGTTAAATAGTCTAACCACTAACAGATAGGTTAACTGTCTGGTATCTGGGGGGGTTAAATAGTCTAACCACTAACAGATAGGTTAACTGTCTGGTATCTGGGGGGGGTTATATAGTCTAACCACTAACAGATAGGTTAACTGTCTGGTATCTGGGGGGATATAGTCTAACCACTAACAGATAGGTTAACTGTCTGGAACACAGGACCACGTTAGGGCCTGAGGTATCTGGGGGGGTTATATAGTCTAACCACTAACAGATAGGTTAACTGTCTGGTATCTGAACACAACGAGGGGTTATATAGTCTAACCACTAACAGATAGGTTAACTGTCTGGTATCTGGGGGGGTTATATAGTCTAACCACTAACAGATAGGTTAACTGTCTGGAATCGGGGGGGTTATATAGTTAACCACTAACAGATAGGTCAACTGTCTGGTATCTGGGGGGGGGTTATGTAGTCTAACCACTAACAGATAGGTTAACTGTCTGGTATCTGGGGGTTATATAGTCAACCACTAACAGATAGGTTAACTGTCTGGTATCTGGGGGGTTATGTAGTCTAACCACTAACAGATAGGTTAACTGTCTGGTATCTGGGGGGGGGGGTTATATAGTCTAACCACTAACAGATAGGTTAACTGTCTGGTATCTGGGGGTTATATAGTCTAACCACTAACAGATAGGTTAATTGTCTGGTATCTGGGGGGGTTATATAGTCTAACCACTAACAGATAGGTTAACTGTCTGGTATCTGGGGGGGTTATATAGTCTAACCACTAACAGATAGGTTAACTGTCTGGTATCTGGGGGGGGGTTAACACAACCACTAACAGATAGGTTAACTGTCTGGTATCTGGGGGGGCCTATATAGTCTAACCACTAACAGATAGGTTAACTGTCTGGTATCTGGGGGGGGAACAGTCAACGCTAACAGATAGGTTAACTGTCTGGTATCTGGGGGGGTTATATAGTCTAACCACTAACAGATAGGTTAACTGTCTGGTATCTGGGGGGGTTATATAGTCTAAACACTAACAGATAGGTTAACTGTCTGGTATCTGGGGGTTAACGCCACGTTAACTGTCTGGTATCTGCCACTAACAGATAGGTTAACTGTCTGGTATCTAGGGGGGGGTTATATAGTCTAACCACTAACAGATAGGTTAACTGTCTGGTATCTGGGGGGGGGTATCTGGGGGGTTATATAGTCTAACCACTAACAGATAGGTTAACTGTCTGGTATCTAGGGGGGTTATATAGTCCAACCACTAACAGATAGGATAACTGTCTGGTATCTGGGGGGGTTATATAGTCTAACCACTAACAGATAGGTTAACTGTCTGGTATCTGGGGGGTTATACAGTCTAACCACTAACAGATAGGTTAACTGTCTGGTATCTGGGGGGGTTATATAGTCTAACCACTAACAGATAGGTTAACTGTCTGGTATCTGGGGGGGAATATAGTCTAACCACTAACAGATAGGTTAACTGTCTGGTATCTGGGGGGTTATATAGTCTAACCACTAACAGATAGGTTAACTGTCTGGTATCTGGGGGGGTTATATAGTCTAACCACTAACAGATAGGTTAACTGTCTGGTATCTGGGGGGGGGGTTATATAGTCTAACCACTAACAGATAGGTTAACTGTCTGGTATCTGGGGGGTTATATAGTCTAACCACTAACAGATAGGTTAACTGTCTGGTGGTATCCTGATAGGGGGTTATATCGTTAGTCCTAAACCACTAACAGATAGGTTAACTGTCTGGTATCTGGGGGGGTTATATAGTTTAACCACTAACAGATAGGGTCTGGTATCTGGGGGGTTATATAGTCTAACCCACTAGGTTACAGATAGGTTAACTGTCTGGTATCTGGGGGGATATAGTCAACCACTAACAGATAGGTTAACTGTCTGGTATCTGGGGGTTAGGGCCTATAGTCTAACCACTAACAGATAGGTTAACTGTCTGGTATCTGGGGGGTCTAACCACTAACAGATAGGTCAACTGTCTGGTATCTGGGGGTTAGTCTAACCACTAACAGATAGGTTAACTGTCTGGTATCTGGGGGGTTATATAGTCTAACCACTAACAGATAGGTTAACTGTCTGGTATCTGGGGGGGTTATATAGTCTAACCACTAACAGATAGGTTAACTGTCTGGTATCTGGGGGGTTATATAGTCTAACCACTAACAGATAGGTTAACTGTCTGGTATCTGGGGGGGTTATATAGTCTAACCACTAACAGATAGGTTAACTGTCTGGTATCTGGGGGGGGGGTTATATAGTCTATGACTGAATCTTAGGTTAACTGTCTGGTAACCACTAACAGATAGGTTAACTGTCTGGTATCTGGGGGGGGGGGTTATATAGTCCAACCACTAACAGATAGGTTAACTGTCTGGTATCTGGGGGGGGGTTATATAGTCCAACCACTAACAGATAGGTTAACTGTCTGGTATCTGGGGGGGGGGGTTATATAGTCCAACCACTAACAGATAGGTTAACTGTCTGGTATCTGGGGGGGTTATATAGTCTAACCACTAACAGATAGGTTAACTGTCTGGTATCTGGGGGTTATATAGTCTAACCACTAACAGATAGGTTAACTGTCTGGTATCTGGGGGGGTTATATAGTCTAACCACTAACAGATAGGTTAACTGTCTGGTATCTGGGGGGGGTTATATAGTCTAACCACTAACAGATAGGTTAACTGTCTGGTATCTGGGGGGTTATATAGTCTAACCACTAACAGATAGGTTAACTGTCTGGTATCTGGGGGGTTATATAGTCTAACCACTAACAGATAGGTTAACTGTCTGGTATCTGGGGGGTTATATAGTCTAACCACTAACAGATAGGTTAACTGTCTGGTATCTGGGGGTTATATAGTTTAACCACTAACAGATAGGTTAACTGTCTGGTATCTGGGGGGGTTATATAGTCTAACCACTAACAGATAGGTTAACTGTCTGGTATCTGGGGGTTATATAGTCTAACCACTAACAGATAGGTTAACTGTCTGGTATCTGGGGGGGGGGGGGTTATATAGTCTAACCACTAACAGATAGGTTAACTGTCTGGTATCTGGGGGGTTATATAGTCTAACCACTAACAGATAGGTTAACTGTCTGGTATCTGGGGGGTTATATAGTCTAACCACTAACAGATAGGTTAACTGTCTGGTATCTGGGGGGTTATATAGTCTAACCACTAACAGATAGGTTAACTGTCTGGTATCTGGGGGGGGTTATATAGTCTAACCACTAACAGATAGGTTAACTGTCTGGTATCTGGGGGGGGGGGGGTTATATAGTCTAACCACTAACAGATAGGTTAACTGTCTGGTATCTGGGGGGGTTATATAGTCTAACCACTAACAGATAGGTTAACTGTCTGGTATCTGGGGGGGGGGTTATTTTATGTTTTATTTTTATTTCACCTTTATTTAACCAGGTAGGCTAGTTGAGAACAAGTTCTCATTTGCAACTGCGACCTGGCCAAGATAAAGCATAGCAGTGTGAACAGACAACACAGAGTTACACATGGAGTAAACAATAAACAAGTCAATAACGCAGTAGAAAAAAAGGGGAGTCTATATACATTGTGTGCAAAAGGCATGAGGTAGGCGAATAATTACAATTTTGCAGATTAACACTGGAGTGATAAATGATCAGATGGTCATGTACAGGTAGAGATACAGGTGTGCAAAAGAGCAAAAAAGTAAATAAATAAAAACAGTGTGGGGATGAGTTAGGTGAAAAAGGGTGGGCTATTTACCAATAGACTATGTACAGCTGCAGCGATCGGTTAGCTGCTCAGATAGCACATGTTTGAAGTTGGTGAGGGAGATAAAAGTCTCCAACTTCAGGGATTTTTGCAATTCGTTCCAGTCACAGGCAGCAGAGTACTGGAACGAAAGGCGGCCAAATGAGGTGTTGGCTTTAGGGATGATCAGTGAGATACACCTGCTGGAGCGCGTGCTACGGATGGGTGTTGCCACCGTGACCAGTGAACTGAGATACGGCGGAGCTTTACCTAGCATGGACTTGTAGATGACCTGGAGCCAGTGGGTCTGGCGACGAATATGTAGCGATGGGCCAGCAGACTAGAGCATACAAGTCGCAGTGGTGGGTGGTATAAGGTGCTTTAAAGACAAAACGGATGGCACTGTGATAAACTACATCCAGTTTGCTGAGTAGAGTGTTGGAGGCAATTTTGTAGATGACATCGCCGAAGTCGAGGATCGGTAGGATAGTCAGTTTTACTAGGGTAAGTTTGGCGGCGTGAGTGAAGGAGGCTTTGTTGCGGAATAGAAAGCCGACTCTTGATTTATATAGTCTAACCACTAACAGATAGTCAACGCTTCTCTCTCTCTCTGCTATAGGCCAGGACCAGACTGATTCACCCTGTTTAAACATCAACGCTTCTCCCTCCCTCCCTCCCCCTCTCCCTCCCTCCCTCTCTCCCTCTCTCCCTCTCCCTGTCCATGTTGCGAGCCGAGACTCAGTCAGATGTAAGAACTGTGCCTCTACAACGTGACTGCCTCAGAGAGCACGGAAGGGGAAAGGAGAGAAGATGTGAATTCATTTTGATTTCTCATTAAAGTGTTACTGGATGCACCACAATACACCGACGACCCCTACTGGCGGGACCCGGGACTGCAGCCTCCTATTGCTTGCTCTCCGGAATGTAGGACAAAATATATTCTCTCTCTCTCTCTGTTTCTGTCACTCTGTTTCTGTTTCTCTCTCGGTCTCTGTCTCTCTCTCGGTCTCTGTCTCTCTCTCGGTCTCTGTCTCTCTCTCGGTCTCTGTCTCTCTCTCTCTCTGTCTCTCTCTCGGTCTCTGTCTCTCTCTCTCGGTCTCTGTCTCTCTCTCGGTCTCTGTCTCTCTCTCGGTCTCTGTCTCTCTCGGTCTCTGTCTCTCTCTCGGTCTCTGTCACTCTCTCTCTGTTTCTGTCTCTCGCTCTCTCTCTGTGGTTCCCTCTCTCTCTTTCTCTCTCTCTGTCTCTCAATTCAATTCAAGGGCTTTATTGGCATGGGAAACATGTGTTAACATTGCCAAAGCAAGTGAGGTCGATAATATACAAAAAAAATCTCTCTCTCTCCAGCGAGTCAAGTTGTTGGTGGGCGTGGGTGACAGATCCTGACACAAGAGACCCATGTGGCATGCTGGGGGCCGTTGGGCAATGCGTACATAGGCGAGTGATGTTTAACACGGAACCGGATCAAAGTTGACATGAGCTGAACTTTATGCCTATACTCCTGCAACATTGTGTTGCTATTTGACCAATTTGAAGCTCACTATAGTTTCCATTCACCTTACTGGATTGGCTGTTGAAACCGAGCACTGTACCATGCCTGTTTTACGAGCACCAGCATGAAAAGCGGAATTCAATATTCTTTAAAACAAATCAACAGTATTTTGGTCACTGTCGGTCATCCAGAGCCTGTAGCCTTGCTGGACCAGCGAGACACACACAGGAAGTTCTGAGCCTGTAGCCTTGCTGGACCAGCGAGACACACAGGAAGTTCAGAGCCTGTAGCCTTGCTGGACCAGCGAGACACACAGGAAGTTCTGAGCCTGTAGCCTTGCTGGACCAGCGAGACACACACAGGAAGTTCTGAGCCTGTAGCCTTGCTGGACCAGCGAGACACACAGGAAGTTCAGAGCCTGTAGCCTTGCTGGACCAGCGAGACACACACAGGAAGTTCTGAGCCTGTAGCCTTGCTGGACCAGCGAGACACACAGGAAGTTCACAGTCTGTAGCCTTGCTGGACCAGCGAGACACACAGGAAGTTCAGAGGCTGTAGCCTTGCTGGACCAGCGAGACACACAGGAAGTTCTGAGCCCGTAGCCTTGCTGGACCAGCGAGACACACAGGAAGTTCTGAGCCTGTAGCCTTGCTGGACCAGCGAGACACACAGGAAATTCACAGTCTGTAGCCTTGCTGGACCAGCGAGACACACAGGAAGTTCAGAGGCTGTAGCCTTGCTGGACCAGCGAGACACACAGGAAGTTCTGAGCCCGTAGCCTTGCTGGACCAGCGAGACACACAGGAAGTTCTGAGCCCGTAGCCTTGCTGGACCAGCGAGACACACAGGAAGTTCTGAGCCTGTAGCCTTGCTGGACCAGCGACACACACAGGAAGTTCTGAGCCTGTAGCCTTGCTGGACCAGCGAGACACACAGGAAGTTCTGAGCCTGTAGCCTTGCTGGACCAGCGAGACACACAGGAAGTTCTGAGCCTGTAGCCTTGCTGGACCAGCGAGACACACAGGAAGTTCTGAGCCTGTAGCCTTGCTGGACCAGCGAGACACACAGGAAGTTCTGAGCCTGTAGCCTTGCTGGACCAGCGAGACACACACAGGAAGTTCTGAGCCTGTAGCCTTGCTGGACCAGCGAGACACACAGGAAGTTCTGAGCCCGTAGCCTTGCTGGACCAGCGAGACACACAGGAAGTTCTGAGCCTGTAGCCTTGCTGGACCAGCGAGACACACAGGAAGTTCTGAGCCTGTAGCCTTGCTGGACCAGCGAGACACACAGGAAGTTCTGAGCCTGTAGCCTTGCTGGACCAGCGAGACACACAGGAAGTTCTGAGCCTGTAGCCTTGCTGGACCAGCGAGACACACAGGAAGTTCTGAGCCTGTAGCCTTGCTGGACCAGCGAGACACACAGGAAGTTCTGAGCCTGTAGCCTTGCTGGACCAGCGAGACACACAGGAAGTTCTGAGCCCGTAGCCTTGCTGGACCAGCGAGACACACAGGAAGTTCTGAGCCTGTAGCCTTGCTGGACCAGCGAGACACACACAGGAAGTTCTGAGCCCGTAGCCTTGCTGGACCAGCGAGACACACACAGGAAGTTCTGAGCCTGTAGCCTTGCTGGACCAGCGAGACACACAGGAAGTTCAGAGGCTGAATGGAAAACCCACGGAGAGCAGAAACCTGCAGTGGCGACGAGGAGAGCCAATGAGAGAAGAAGAAGTGTAACCCTGTAGTTCTCACCGTCTCTTCTCCTCCCCGAAAATCCCACACGCTTCATTCCCACATCATGTTCTCTCAGCGACGGGTTCGCGTTAATGGGGGGGGTTGAACAATTCATTCGTTTCCCCCTCCTGTCTCACGTCATGCTTGCAACATCCGCACAAACCCCCCAGGAGCTCTAGACAGCGGCGAGATCGAGGGCAGGCAGATACAGAGGGTGTTTGTCTTATTGTTTTTTTACCGGGGGCTCCGGTGCGCTGTTTCGTCTTCAGAGAGAGAGAGAGAGATGCTCGTCCTGCGCTCCGCTCACATGATTATGACACGAGTCTGCAACGAGATCACCCTGCTCACACACACCGAAACAACGACTCCGTTTATACCACCAGTTACAGATGTTGGATCTTAATTTGAGCCAGTTTGCTACAGCAGGAAAGTAATCCTGCAGCAACAGGACATGTGAATTATTATGTGGATTATAAATCATGGATATTTTTTTGTTTGGTGGTTGATACATTTTTTTTTTGTCTTTAGGGCAAATCAAGTCTGAATTTTTTTCAAAGTGGAAATTTCTAACTTTAGAAGCCTTTTTAAAAGGAAAATAAACTACACGTTTTGCATTTCTTGCTGTGAAGGGATATTTTCAGTAACAAAATTGTGATCAAATTACAATCCTACATCTGTGTTGGGTTGTTCTTAAAACCACAACTAGATATTTAGCAGGGGGGTAGAGGGGGGTTATATTGGGGTGGTAGGGTGATATGTAGAGGGGGTTAGAGGGGGGTTATATTGGGGTGGTAGGGTGATATGTAGAGGGGGGTTATATTGGGGTGGTAGGGTGATATGTAGAGGGGGGTTATATTGGGGTGGTAGGGTGATATGTAGAGGGGGTTATATTGGGGTGGTAGGGTGATATGTAGAGGGGGTTATATTGGGGTGGTAGGGTGATATGTAGAGGGGGGTTATATTGGGGGGTGATATGTAGGGGGGTTATATTGGGGTGGTAGGGTGATATGTAGAGGGGGTTATATTGGGGTGGTAGGGTGATATGTAGAGGGGGTTATATTGGGGTGGTAGGGTGATATGTAGAGGGGGTTATATTGGTTGGTAGGGTGATATGTAGAGGGGGTTATATTGGGGTGGTAGGGTGATATGTAGAGGGGGTTATATTGGGGTGGTAGGGTAATATGTAGAGGGGGTTATATTGGGTTGGTAGGGTGATATGTAGAGGGGGTTATATTGGGTTGGTAGGGTGATATGTAGAGGGGGTTATATTGGGGTGGTAGGGTGATATGTAGAGGGGGTTATATTGGGGTGGTAGGGTGATATGTAGAGGGGGATGGAGGGGGTTATAATGGGGTGGTAGGATGATATGTAGCAGGATAGGGGGAGAGAAGGGGCTATAGGTTGATATGTAACCTAACCAGGACAAAGGTGGTTGTGGGTAATGGTACCTCTGTGCACCCATGGTAACCTACAGGCTGGGGGTTTAGTTCTGAAGCACAGTTGATCACAATGAAATCAAACCCAAAGAGAAAAAGAGCTGAGCCTTCCCTCATGTCCTACAACACACACACACACACACACACACACGCACACAGCCTAGTGCTCGCTGCACTTTGGAGAGTCAAGGCACGGCAAGGCTATGCGTAAAACGGGGCAGCCTATCGCTACCGTTGAAAAACCCAACAGTAATGTCGATAATGAAAACATGAATAGACGAGAGAGACAGACCGGGGGGAACCTGCAGGAGGACATGGACACTGACAGAAAGACATATTACACATGGACATACTTACAGCCTCTCCCTTTCATAGAGCTTCAGAACAGCGGGGTGATGAGATGACATTACAACAGCCCAGCCGGTTCCCCCCCGCGTCCTCTGGAACTCAAACCAAATGAAGACAGGCGTTCATTCCTTCTTTCGTGCCTTCCTTCCCGAGGTATAGAATATTAATCCTGTTGTTAACTCCACACACACCGCTGAGAAAGAGCAGCACAATCACTGTAATCCAATAGGGCTCATTGTGTACCGTGTTCCTTGGTCCGCCGCAGTACAAATATCCCAGTCCAACATCTTCCAGTCGAACGTAAGTCCCTTTTCACACACCCCTTGTCTTCTCCTTCTCCCGTGGTCTTCTTTCTCGTCCTATCCCAGCTGCGAGCAGCGAGCCGAGCTGCCCTGCACGCAACGCATACAGTAGGACTGACTACAACGTGTTTGTGTGCGTGAGTACGTGCGTGCGTGTGAGTGCGCTCTGCAGAAGAGGGACTGACTGCTGGAAGGATGGACGGACGGTGCCTGCGCTGCTCGCTGGGCTGGCTCCCAACCCACTGGCCACAAACGTCTAGTTTTGATTTACATGTGGTTGAGCTGTCAAACTAATTCGACGTGAAATCAACAAGAAATGTCATTGGATTTTGGAGAAAGAAGAAAAAAAATGAAATGCCCTTTATGTTGATGACTTTTTTTACAAATCCAATTAGTTTCCCCGTTGATTCAACATCATCACAGTGATTGTGTTGTTGTTGGTTAGAATGACGTGAGAAACAACGTTGATTCAACCTGTTTTTTTGTTGTTGTTACCCGGTGGGTCTGCTCGGCGCTATAGTTCCTTCAGAACTGAGACGACTTCCGTCACACAAACACCCAGCTGAACTCCGTGTGGTTTCAGCGCAATGAACTAGATAACACAACGCAGGCAGCATCAACTTCTATCACCGGAAGACGATCCTTATAACGTTTTTATTATAATAAATAACGATCATTTCTTCAAACGAACCACTGCATTTTATGTCATATTGTATTATTTGTTTTTGTTTTGTGATTGGCTGGCATAAAGGTGTTTTGTTTTGTGATTGGCTGACATAAAGGTGAAATCAAATAATGCACCAGAATAGCCTAATTCCCCTCCTTTTTTCTCTGTCGTCGTTTTCTTCTAATCTCTCCGTTTTCTATCCTTCTATATCAGGATGTGGATGTGGAGTCTGTCGGCCAGGGGGTGCCTCTCAGTGACGTAGAATAGCTGTCATTTAAATTCCACATGCCGCCTGCCGTCAAAAGCACCCCCTCCCCCCCCCACCCCCTCCCAATTCTCTCTGCAGAACTCTTGTATGGAGTCTGCTACTGCACTCTGGAGAAAGAAGGGAGAGATGCAGCGAGATGGAGAGAGAGAGGGAGAGGGGTGGAGAGAGATGCAGCGAGATGAAGAGAGAGAGGGAGAGGGGTGGAGAGAGATGCAGCGAGATGGAGAGAGAGAGGGAGAGGGGTGGAGAGAGATGCAGCGAGATGAAGAGAGAGAGGGAGAGGGGTGGAGAGAGATGCAGCGAGATGGAGAGAGAGAGGGAGAGGGGTGGAGAGAGATGCAGCGAGATGAAGAGAGAGAGGGAGAGGGGTGGAGAGAGATGCAGCGAGATGGAGAGAGGGAGAGGGGTGGTGAGATGGAGAGAGGGAGAGGGATGGAGAGAGATGCAGCGAGATGGAGAGAGGGAGAGAGAGTAGGGGAAGAGATGGAGAAAGAGAGAGAGGGAAACAGGTGGAGAGAGATGCAGTGAGATGGAGAGAGAGAGAAGGGGAAAGAGAGAGAGGGAAACAGAGGGGGAGAGAGATGCAGTGAGATGGAGAGAGAGAGTAGGGGAAAGAGAGAGAGGGAAACAGAGGGGGAGAGAGATGCAGCGAGATGGAGAGAGATGCAGCGAGATGGAGAGAGAGAGTAGGGGAAAGAGAGAGAGGGAAACAGAGGGGGAGAGAGATGCAGTGAGATGCAGCGAGATGGAGAGAGAGAGGGAGAGGGGGATGGATAGAGAGAGAGAGAGAGAGAGGGAGGGAGGAAACAGAGGGGGAGAGAGATGCAGAGAGAGATGAAATACCCAGCAGCCTTTCCGTTGCAGCGAGCCGTTATTACAGACCTGGGTTCAGTCCCATAAGACTGCGTGCAACTGGCCCAGCGTCGTCCGGCTATAGGGGAGGGTTTGACTGGTGGGGGCTTTACTTGGTTCTAGCGACTCCTTGTGGCGGGCCGGGTGCCTGCAGGCTGACCCCAGTAGCCAGTTGAAACGGTGTTTCCTCTGACACATTGGTGCGGCTGGATTTCGGGTGGATTAAGGACGCATGACTTCACCTCTTCCCGTCGGGGAGTCGCAGCGATGAGATCTAATGAATAAATAAATAAAAACCCAGCACCGTTGCAGTTCTTTACACCAGTGCGCCTGGCACCAACTACCAGTTCAAAGGCACTTCAATATTTTGTCTTGTCCATTCATACTCTGAACGGCACACATACGCACACCATGTCTCAATTGTCTCAAGACTTAAAAATCCTTCCTTCAACCAGGTCTCCTCACCTTCTTCTACAGTGATTGAAGTGGATTTAACAAGTGACATCTATAAGGGATCACAGCTTTCACCTGGATTCACCTGGTCAGTCTGTCATGGAAAGAGAAGGTGTTCTTAATGTTTAGTATACTCTCTCTCTCTGTCTGTCTCTGTCTCTCTCTCTTTCTCTCTCTCTCTCTCTCTCTCTCTCTCTCTCTCTCTCTCTCTCTCTCTCTCTCTCATACACACACTTGGATGTGTTCCAACCTTTTCTGGGATCAGAGAAGAGAGAAGGTTCTGGTGCAGAGCCCATGGCAACACATCTGACTATCCATCGACCCCGGAGAGAAGAGCTCATCCCCCATGGCCACATATCTTACTTTCCATTGACAGAGGTTCAATTCTCCATGGCAATAACTCCTACCTCCTCTCTCTAATTGGCTGCTTCATAATGTCAATTAAACATACCTCCTCTCTCTAATTGGCTGTAACATAATGTCAATTAAACATGAATCCTACCTCCTCTCTCTAATTGGTTGTAACATAATGTCAATTAAACATACCTACTCTCTCTAATTGGTTGTAACATAATATCAATTAAACATACCTCCTCTCTCTAATTGGTTGTAACATAATGTCAATTAAACATACCTCCTCTCTCTAATTGGTTGTAACATAATGTCAATTAAACATACCTCCTCTCTCTAATTGGCTGCTTCAAAATGTCCATTAAACATAATTCCTACCTCCTCTCTCTAATTGGCTGCTTCATAATGTCAATTAAACATAAATTGGCTGCTTCATAATGTCAATTAAACATAATTCTCCTCTCTCTAATTGGCTGCTTCATAATGTCAATTAAACATAATTCCTACCTCCTCTCTCTAATTGGCTGCTTCAAAATGTCAATTAAATATAATTCCTACCTCCTCTCTCTAATTGGCTGCTTCATAATGTCAATTAAACATAATTCCTACCTCCTCTCTCTAATTGGCTGTAACATAATCACAATTAAACATCAAAATAGAAAAAAAATGAATTTTTATTATAATTTTGTTTAATTATTGGAGACAAAAATTAAGGTAAAAAAAATCTATAGTAGCACGGCAGTAAAATTTGTCTGTCCTCGGTTGAAACAAAACTGGGTAAGTCGAGTCTGTTCTGTACCGTCCCAGGTAGAGATGGTTCCAGTTTGGAGTCGGGAGGACCAGACACTGGTCTATATACAATGAAAACTGTTGACACAACAGATACGGTCTGCTATGAATTATTGGTATCTTTCATACTAATCTTAACCTTGTGACCCATTCTATATATCTGTTGTTTGTCATGTCGGGTGAAACAGGGTGTATCTTGGTTATAAAAACAGGGTGTATCTTGGCTATAAAAACAGGGTGTATCTTGGCTATAAAAACAGGGTGTATCTTGGCTATAAAAACAGGGTGTATCTTGGCTATAAAAACAGGGTGTATCTTGGCTATAAAAACAGGGTGTTTCTTGGCTATAAAAACAGGGTGTTTCTTGGCTATAAAAACAGGGTGTATCTCGGCTATAAAAACAGGGTGTATCTTGGCTATAAAAACAGGGTGTTTCTTGGCTATAAAAACAGGGTGTATCTTGGCTATAAAAACAGGGTGTATCTTGGCTATAAAAACAGGGTGTATCTAGGCTATAAAAACAGGGTGTATCTTGGCTATAAAAACAGGGTGTATCTTGACTATAAAAACAGGGTGCATCTTGGCTATAAAAACAGGGTGTATCTTGGCTATAAAAACAGGGTGTATCTTGGCTATAAAAACAGGGTGTATCTTGGCTATAAAAACAGGGTGTATCTTGGCTATAAAAACATGGTGTATCTTGGCTATAAAAACAGGGTGTATCTTGGCTATAAAAACAGGGTGTATCTTGGCTATAAAAACAGGGTGTATCTAGGCTATAAAAACAGGGTGTATCTTGGCTATAAAAAAAAAAGTTTGTTATCTTGTCTTCGGGGCTCTCAACGAATGATCTGAGAGCGAATCGTCGACCAGCCACGACCAGACATCCTTATCGTAGAGCACTCAATCGATTCACTTTAATTTTTACTGGTGCGTTGTATTGACATGCTCCGTTATTATTAAGTGATTAAAGATTAAGTTTAAGTATAACTCTGACTTGTGTGATAAGTTTGTCTCTACTCATTTGACAGTAAAGAAAAATGACCCACCACCACTTTCTGGAGGCAATGGGGGCAATGGGGCTGTTTGTCTTTTCTGTTTCTCCAACAGAGACGAGACCTTTCTGGGGGCATTACATGTATTCTGGCAGGAGGGTAGTAAATCCTGGACTGTACTAAACCCAGGAGGGTAATACATCCAGGAAGGTAATACATCCAGGAGGGTAGTAAATCCAGGACTGTAATAAATCCAGGACTGTAGTAAATCCAGGACTGTAGTAAATCCAGGAGGGTAATAATTCCAGGACTGTAGTAAATCCAGGACTGTAGTAAATCCAGGAGGGTAGTAAATCCAGGACTGTAGTAAATCCAGGAGGGTAGTAAATCCAGGAGGGAGGTAAATCCAGGACTGTAGTAAATCCTGGACTGTAGTAAATCCAAGAGGGTAGTAAATCCAGGAGGGAGGTAAATCCAGGACTGTAGTAAATCCAGAAGGGTAGTAAATCCAGGACTGTACTAAATCCAGGACTGTAGTAAATCCAGGAGGGTAGTAAATCCAGGACTGTAGTAAATCCAGGAGGGTAGTACATCCAGGACTGTAGTAAATCCAGGAGGGTAGTAAATCCAGTACTGTAGTAAATCCAGGAGGGTAGTAAATCCAGGAGGGAGGTAAATCCAGGACTGTAGTAAATCCTGGACTGTAGTAAATCCAAGAGGGTAGTAAATCCAGGAGGGAGGTAAATCCAGGACTGTAGTAAATCCAGGACTGTAGTAAATCCAGGAGGGTAGTAAATCCAGGACTGTAGTAAATCCAGGACTGTAGTAAATCCAGGACTGTAGTAAATCCAGAAGGCTAGTAAATCCAGGACTGTACTAAATCCAGGACTGTAGTAAATCCAGGAGGGTAGTAAATCCAGGACTGTAGTAAATCCAGGAGGGTAGTACATCCAGGACTGTAGTAAATCCAGGACTGTAGTAAATCCAGGACTGTAGTAAATCCAGGAGGGTAGTAAATCCAGGACTGTAGTAAATCCAGGACTGTAATAAATCCAGGACTGTAGTAAATCCAGGACTGTAGTAAATCCAGGACTGTAGTAAATCCAGGAGGGTAGTAAATCCAGGAGGGTAGTAAATCCAGGACTGTAGTAAATCCAGGACTGTAGTAAATCCAGGAGGGTAGTAAATCCAGGAGGGTAGTAAATCCAGGACTGTAGTAAATCCAGGAGGGTAGTAAATCCAGGAGGGTAGTAAATCCAGGACTGTAATAAATCCAGGACTGTAATAAATCCAGGAGGGTAGTAAATCCACGACTGTAGTACATCCAGGACTGTTATAATTCCAGGACTGTAGTAAATCCAGGACTGTAGTAAATCCAGGAGGGTAGTAAACCCAGGAGGGTTGGAAATCTAGGAGGGTAGTAAATCCAGGACTGTAGTAAATCCAGGAGGGTATTAAATCCAGGACTGTAGTAAATCCAGGACTGTAATAAATCCAGGACTCTATTAAATCCAGGACTGTAGTAAATCCAGGACTGTACTAAATCCAGGACTGTAATAAATCCAGGAGGGTAGTAAATCCAGGACTGTAGTACATCCAGGACTGTTATAATTCCAGGACTGTAGTAAATCCAGGACTGTAGTAAATCCAGGAGGGTAGTAAACCCAGGAGGGTTGGAAATCTAGGAGGGTAGTAAATCCAGGACTGTAGTAAATCCAGGAGGGTATTAAATCCAGGACTGTAGTAAATCCAGGACTGTAATAAATCCAGGACTCTATTAAATCCAGGACTGTAGTAAATCCAGGACTGTACTAAATCCAGGACTGTATTAAATCCAGGACTGTAATAAATCCAGGAGGGTAGTAAATCCAGGACTGTAATAAATCCAGGAGGGTAGTAAATCCAGGACTGTAATAAATCCAGGACTGTAGTAAATCCAGGACTGTAGTAAATCCAGGAGGGTAGTAAATCCAAGACTGTAATAAATCCAGGAGGGTAGTAAATCCAGGACTGTAATAAATCCAGGACTGTAGTAAATCCAGGACTGTAGTAAATCCAGGAGGGTAGTAAATCCAGGACTGTAGTAAATCCAGGAGGGTAGTAAATCCAGGAGGGTAGTAAATCCAGGACTGTAGTAAATCCAGGACTGTAGTAAATCCAGGACTGTAGTAAATCCAGGACTGTAGTAAATCCAGGAGGGTAGTAAATCCAGGACTGTAGTAAATCCAGGAGGGTAGTAAATCCAGGACTGTAGTAAATCCAGGACTGTAGTAAATCCAGGACTGTAGTAAATCCAGGACTGTGTAAATCCAGGAGGTTAGTAAAATCTTATGAATGATCTTCAATTGCAGTAGTTTACTAAATGTCTTCGGTTGTAGGAGCAGATGTGAACATTTGTACATATCTGTGACCAACGGTTCTCCTCGGTTTCTTCATTCAGATCACGCTCTCATTTCTACCTTATTAGGTTCTGAACTATCAGGTAGACTTTCAATCAACCATTGATATTACTTAGCAGCTGTTGTCAGTATTATTTCTGTGCTAGATGCCTTTGGTGCCAGATGCCTTTGGTGCCAGATGCCTTTGGTGCTCGATGCCTTTGGTGCCAGATGCCTTTGGTGCCAGATGCCTTTGGTGCTAGATGCCTTTGGTGCTAGATGCCTTTGGTGCTAGATGCCTTTGGTGCCAGATGCCTTTGGTGCCAGATGCCTTTGGTGCCAGATGCCTTTGGTGTCAGATGCCTTTGGTGCTAGATGCCTTTGGTGCATCTAGCCTTTGGTGCTAGATGCCTTTGGTGCTAGCTGCCTTTGGTGCTAGCTGCCTTTGGTGCTAGATGCCTTTGGTGCTAGATGCCTTTGGTGCTAGATGCCTTTGGTGCTAGATGCCTTTGGTGCTAGCTGCCTTTGGTGCTAGATGCCTTTGGTGCTAGCTGCCTTTGGTGCTAGATGCCTTTGGTGCTAGATGCCTTTGTTGCTAGATGCCTTTGGTGCCAGATGCCTTTGGTGCCAGATGCCTTTGGTGCATCTAGCCTTTGGTGCCAGATGCCTTTGGTGCCAGATGCCTTTGGTGCTCGATGCCTTTGGTGCCAGATGCCTTTGGTGTCAGATGCCTTTGGTGCTAGATGCCTTTGGTGTCAGATGCCTTTGGTGCTCGATGCCTTTGGTGTCAGATGCCTTTGGTGCTAGATGCCTTTGGTGCATCTAGCCTTTGGTGCCAGATGCCTTTGGTGCTAGATGCCTTTGGTGCTAGATGCCTTTGGTGCCAGATGCCTTTGGTGCTAGATGCCTTTGGTGCATCTAGCCTTTGGTGCCAGATGCCTTTGGTGCTAGATGCCTTTGGTGCTAGATGCCTTTGGTGCTAGATGCCTTTGGTGCCAGATGCCTTTGGTGCCAGATGCCTTTGGTGCTAGATGCCTTTGGTGCCAGATGCCTTTGGTGCATCTAGCCTTTGGTGCCAGATTCCTTTGGTGCCAGATGCCTTTGGTGCCAGATGCCTTTGGTGCTAGATGCCTTTGGTGCATCTAGCCTTTGGTGCCAGATGCCTTTGGTGCTAGATGCCTTTGGTGCTAGATGCCTTTGGTGCTAGATGCCTTTGGTGCCAGATGCCTTTGGTGCCAGATGCCTTTGGTGCTAGATGCCTTTGGTGCCAGATGCCTTTGGTGCTAGATGCCTTTGGTGATAGATGCCTTTGGTGATAGATGCCTTTGGTGCTAGATGCCTTTGGTGATAGATGCCTTTGGTGCTAGATGCCTTTGGTGCTCGATGCCTTTGGTGCTAGATGCCTTTGGTGCTAGATGCCTTTGGTGCTAGATGCCTTTGGTGATAGATGCCTTTGGTGCTAGATGCCTTTGGTGCTAGAAGCCTTTGGTGCTAGATGCCTTTGGTGCTAGAAGCCTTTGGTGATAGATGCCTTTGGTGCTAGATGCCTTTGGTGCTCGATGTCTTTGGTGCTAGATGCCTTTGGTGCTAGACATGTTTTGGTGCTCGATGACTTTAGTTCTAGATGTGTTTGGTGCTAGATGTGTTTGGTTCTAAATGTGTTTGGTGCTAGATGTTTTTGGTGGTAGATGCCTTTGGTGCCAGATACCCTTTGGTGCTAGATGCATTTGGTGCTAGATGTTTTGGTGCTAGATGCCTTTGGTGCTAGATGCCTTTGGTGCTAGACATGTTTTGGTGCTCGATGACTTTAGTTCTAGATGTGTTTGGTGCTAGATGTGTTTGGTTCTAAATGTGTTTGGTGCTAGATGTTTTTGGTGGTAGATGCCTTTGGTGCCAGATACCCTTTGGTGCTAGATGCATTTGGTGCTAGATGTGTTTGGTGCTAGATGCCTTTGGTGCTAGATGCCTTTGGTGCTAGACATGTTTGGTGCTAGATTACTTTAGTTCTAGATGTGTTTGGTGCTAGATGCCTTTGGTTCTAAATGTGTTTGGTGCTAGATGTTTTTGGTGGTAGATGCCTTTGGTGCCAGATACCCTTTGGTGCTAGATGCATTTGGTGCCCAATGGGTTGCCTGGAGATTAGGTGGGGTTATTCTAGATAGGGCTATCTGGAGATTAGGTGGGGTTATTCTAGATAGTGCTATCTGGAGATTAGGTGGGGTTATTCCTGATAGTGCTGCCTGGAGATTAGGTGGGGTTATTCCAGATAGGGCTGACAGTTTCCAGCCCAGTGGAGACAGTTACTTCCTGACCATTTGAGGTGGGGTTATTCCAGATAGGGCTGCCTGGAGATTAGGTGGGGTTATTCCAGATAGGGCTGCCTGGAGATTAGGTGGGGTTGTTCCAGATAGGGCTGCCTGACGATGAGGTGGGGTTATTCCAGATAGGGCTGCCTGGAGATTAGGTGGGGTTATTCCAGATAGGGGAGATTGGAGATGAGGTGGGGTGGGGTTATTCCAGATTGGGCTGTCTGGAGATTAGGTGGGGTTATTCCAGATAGGGGAGATTGGAGATGAGGTGGGGTTATTCCAGATAGGGCTGTCTGGAGATTAGGTGGGGTTATTCCAGATAGGGCTGCCTGGAGATGAGGTGGGGTTATTCCAGATAGGGCTGCCTGACGATGAGGTGGGGTTATTCCAGATTGGGCTGTCTGGAGATTAGGTGGGGTTATTCCAGATAGGGCTGTATGGAGATTAGGTGGGGTTATTCCAGATAGGGCTGCCTGGAGATGAGGTGGGGTTATTCCAGATAGGGCTGTCTGGAGATTAGGTGGGGGTATTCCAGATAGGGGTGATTGGAGATTAGGTGGGGTTATTCCAGATAGGGCTGCCTGGAGATTAGGTGGGGTTATTCCAGATAGGGATGCCTGGAGATGAGGTGGGGTTATTCCAGATAGGGCTGCCTGGAGATTAGGTGGGGTTATTCCAGATAGGGCTGCCTGGAGATTAGGTGGGGTTATTCCAGATAGGGCTGCCTGTAGATTAGGTGGGGTTATTCCAGATAGGGATGCCTGGAGATGAGGTGGGGTTATTCCAGATAGGGCTGCCTGGAGATGAGGTGGGGTTATTCCAGATAGGGCTGCCTGGAGATGAGGTGGGGTTATTCCAGATAGGGCTGCCTGGAGATGAGGTGGGGTTATTCCAGATAGGGCTGCCTGGCGATGAGGTGGGGTTATTCCAGATAGGGATGCCTGAGATTAGGTGGGGTTATTCCAGATTGAGCTGCCTGGAGATGAGGTGGGGTTATTCCAGATAGGGCTGCCTGGAGATGAGGTGGGGTTATTCCAGATAGGGCTGTCTGGAGATTAGGTGGGGGTATTCCAGATAGGGGTGATTGGAGATTAGGTGGGGTTATTCCAGATAGGGCTGCCTGGAGATTAGGTGGGGTTATTCCAGATAGGGCTGCCTGGAGATTAGGTGGGGTTATTCCAGATAGGGCTGCCTGACGATGAGGTGGGGTTATTCCAGATAGGGCTGCCTGGAGATTAGGTGGGGTTATTCCAGATAGGGATGCCTGACGATGAGGTGGGGTTATTCCAGATTGGGCTGCCTGGCGATGAGGTGGGGTTATTCCAGATAGGGGTGATTGGATATTAGGTGGGGTTATTCCAGATAGGGGTGATTGGATATTAGGTGGGGTTATTCCAGATAGGGCTGCCTGGCGATGAGGTGGGGTTATTCCAGATAGGGGTGATTGTCCATATTAGGTGGGGTTATTCCAGATTGAGCTGCCTGGAGATGAGGTGCCTTTATGGTTTATATAGCCCATGTGGAAGGATAGTCTCCTGTCCATTTGTTGTGAAAACAGTTGTCCAGCCCAGTGGAGACAGTTGTCCAGCCCAGTGGAGACAGTTGTCCAGCCCAGTGGAGACAGTTGTCCAGTCCAGTGGAGACAGTTGTCCAGCCCAGTGGAGACAGTTGTCCAGCCCAGTGGAGACAGTTGTCCAGCCTAGTGAAGACAGTTGTCCAGCCCAGTGGAGACAGTTGTCCAGTGCAGTGGAGACAGTTGTCCAGCCCAGTGGAGACAGTTGTCCAGACCAGTGGAGACAGTTGTCCAGCCCAGTGGAGACAGTTGTCCAGCCCAGTGGAGACAGTTGTCCAGCCCAGTGGAGACAGTTGTCCAGCCCAGTGGAGACAGTTGTTCAGCCCAGTGGAGACAGTTGTCCAAGACAGTTAAGACAGTTGTCCAGCCCAGTGGAGACAGTTATGGAGCCCAGTGATACATTGTGATATAAAGTGGGGATGCAAATGAATATTAGGAATGTGTTCCTTTCTCATACTCAGTGTTAGACAGTTGTGCCATAAATACATTAGCGGTCAAATGTTATAAAACACCTACTGATTCAAGGGTTTTCATTATTGTTACTATTTACTGCATTGTAGAACAATAGTGAAGATATCAAAACTATGAAATAACCACATGGAATCATGTTGTAATTTAAAAACAGTTGTTAAACAAATAGATATATTTGATATATATTTATATGGAGACATTGTATAGTGGAGACAGTTGTCCAAAAAAAATATGGAACAGTTGTCCAGCCCAGTGGAATATTTTTCCAGCCCAGTGGAAACATATAGATATATATTTTTGCCACCCTTTGCCTTGATGACAGCTGTGCACACTCTTGGCATTCTCTCAACCTGCTTCACCCGGAATGCTTTTCTAACAGTCTTGATGGGAGTTTGACTGGTACAGGATATTAGAGTGGCGATATAAATAGATGGTGTCCAGATAGACAGAATATCATCTGGTCAGCCCACAGCAGTCCACCCAGTAAAGTTGTAAAGGACTCTGGTCAACAGTAGTCCACCATACAGGTTAAAGTGTGTCATTTGGTAAGCAACCATTCAGTATTTCCACATTACGACAGACGTCTGCCAGGGCTGCTGATAGAAACACCAGGCGTATCTGTTCTATATACAATATTTCTACGTTCAACATTGTGGTCTAAGAAACATGGATTCCGCTCACCGCCCAGTTCTAATCCAATCAGCACTCTGCGTTTGTGTCATTAGGTATTCTGAGATTCTCATTTGACCTTTACATCTCCTCAGAGGATGATGTTATTGCCCAGTGACATTCCTTCACACACACAGTTGTCACACACACACACACATACACACGTCCACACACGTACACACCACACACACACACACACACACACACACACACACACACACACACACACACAGTTGTCACACACACACACACACACACACACCACACACACACAGTTGTCACACAGTGGACACACACCCAGTGGACACACACACACACACACACACACACACACACACACACACACACACACCACACACACACACACACACACACACACACACAGACACACACACACACACACGTCCAGCACACACACACACACACACACACACACACACACACACACACACACACACACACACACACACACACACACACACACACACACACACACACACACACACACACACACACACACACACTGAACACACACACACACACACACACACACAGGTGACACACACACACACACACGTACATCACACACACACACACACACAGACACAATCACACACACACACACAGTTATCACACACACACACACACACACACACACACACACACACACACACACATCACACACACACACACACACACACACACACACACACACTCACACACACAGCCAGGTGACCTGCTGTTCCACACAGTGCTCCCTGACATCTCTATGTCCAGTCTGAATACATAGAACACTGTGTACAGCTCCCTCCCTCCCTCCCCCTCCAGGTCCCTCCCTCCCTCCCTCCCTCCCTCCAGTCTGTCCCTCCCTCCCTCCCCCTCCCTCACCCTCTTCCTATCTCCCTCCCTCTTCTCCCTCTATCCCTCACCCACCATCTCCCTCCCTCCCCCCTTACCCTCTTCCTTTCTCCCTCCCTCCCTCCCTCCCTCCCTCCCTCCCTCCCAGCCCATCCCTCCCTCCCTCCCTCCTTCTATACCCTCAACCTCAGTCTCTCTCTCTCCCTCCCCTCCCTCCCTCCCTCCCTCCCCCCCCCCTCCCTCCTTCTATCCCTCTTACCTCTCTCTCTTCTTCTGTCCCTCCCTCCCTCTATCCCTCCCTCCCTCATCCTCTTCCCCACTTTCTCCATCATTCCCCTCTCTCTACCCTCATCCCTTTCCCTCCCTCAGTACCCCCACCCCATCTCTCTCTCCCATCCATCCCGCCCCCTCTCTCTACCCCCTCCCCTCTCTCTCTCTACCCCCATTCCCTTCCCACCATCAGTATCTCACCATCCATCTCTCCCCCTCTTTCTACCCCCATCATTCCCCCTCTCTACCCCCCTCTCTCTAGTTCCCATTAGTTCCTGCCAAGGCAGCAGCTACTCTACCTGGGGTTTATTATGGATCCCCATTAGTTCCTGCCAAGGCAGCAGCTACTCTTCCTGGGGTTTATTATGCATCTCCATTAGTTCCTCTCAAGGCAGCAGCTACTCTTCCTGGGGTTTATTATGAATCCCCATTAGTTCCTGCCAAGGCAGCAGCTACTCTTCCTGGGGTTTATTATGAATCCCCATTAGTTCCTCTCAAGGCAGCAGCTACTCTTCCTGGGGTTTATTAGGGATCCCCATTTGTCCCTGCCGAGGCAGCAGCTACTCTTCCTGGGGTTTATTATGGATCCCCATTAGTTCCTGCCAAAGCAGCAGCTACTCTTCCTGGGGTTTATTATGGATCCCCATTAGTTCCTGCCGAGGCAGCAGCTACTATTCCTGGGGTTTATTATGGATCCCCATTAGTTCCTGCCAAAGCAGCAGCTACTCTTCCTGGGGTTTATTATGGATCCCCATTAGTTCCTGTCAAGTCAGCAGCTACTCTTCCTGGGGTATATTATGGATCCCCATTAGTTCCTGCCAAAGCAGCAGCTACTCTTCCTGGGGTTTATTATGGATCCCCATTAGTTCCTGTCAAGTCAACAGCTACTCTTCCTGGGGTTTATTATGGATCCCCATTAGTTCCTGCCAAGGCAGCAGCTACTCTTCCTGGGGTTTATTATGGATGCCCATTAGTTCCTGCCAAGGCAGCAGCTACTACTCCTGGGGTTTATTATGGATCCCCATTAGTTCCTGGGGTTTTGTTAGTCAGCAGCAGCTACTCTTCCTGGGGTTTATTATGGATCCCCATTAGTTCCTGCCAAGTCAGCAGCTACTCTTCCTGGGGTTTATTATGGATCCCCATTAGTTCCTGCCAAGG
Organism: Oncorhynchus masou masou; assembly: GCF_036934945.1. Taxonomy (NCBI): domain Eukaryota; kingdom Metazoa; phylum Chordata; class Actinopteri; order Salmoniformes; family Salmonidae; genus Oncorhynchus; species Oncorhynchus masou. The sequence continues at coordinate 38,554,908 of NC_088225.1, forward strand.
CAGCAGCTACTCTTCCTGGGGTTTATTATGGATCCCCATTAGTTCCTGTCAAGGCAGCAGCTACTCTTCCTGGGGTTTATTATGGATCCCCATTAGTTCCTGCCAAGGCAGCAGCTACTCTTCCTGGGGTTTATTATGGATCCCCATTAGTTCCTGCCAAGGCAGCAGCTACTCTTCCTGGGGTTTATTATGGATCCCCATTAGTTCCTGCCGAGGCAGCAGCTACTCTTCTTGGGGTTTATTATGGATCGCCATTAGTTCCTGTCAAGTCAGCAGCTATTCTTCCTGGGGTTTATTATGGATCCCCATTAGTTCCTGCCAAGGCAGCAGCTACTCTTCCTGGGGTTTATTATGCATCTCCATTAGTTCCTATCAAGGCAGCAGCTAGTCTTCCTGGGGTTTATTATGGATCCCCATTAGTTCCTATCAAGGCAGCAGCTACTCTTCCTGGGGTTTAATATGGATCCCCATTAGTTCCTGTCAAAGCAGCAGCTACTCTTCCTGGGGTTTATTATGGATCCCCATTAGTTCCTGCCGAGGCAGCAGCTACTATTCCTGGGGTTTATTATGGATCCCCATTAGTTCCTGCCAAGGCAGCAGCTACTCTTCCTGGGGTTTATTATGGATCGCCATTAGTTCCTGTCAAGTCAGCAGCTATTCTTCCTGGGGTTTATTATGGATCCCCATTAGTTCCTGCCAAGGCAGCAGCTACTCTTCCTGGGGTTTATTATGGATCGCCATTAGTTCCTGTCAAGTCAGCAGCTATTCTTCCTGGGGTTTATTATGGATCCCCATTAGTTCCTGCCAAGGCAGCAGCTACTCTTCCTGGGGTTTATTATGGATCCCCATTAGTTCCTGTCAAGGCAGCAGCTACTCTTCCTGGGGTTTATTATGGATCCCCATTAGTTCCTGCCAGGGCAGCAGCTACTCTTCCTGGGGTTTATTATGGATCCCCATTAGTTCCTGCCAAGGCAGCAGCTCCTCTTCCTGGAGTCCAAACACATTAAGGCACTAACATTACACGTAAAACAGAAAAACAAACAGGACATCGTATACCGTTATTACTCTACAATACAACATGTATAAAACCAGTACACAACAATACTACTATGTACATGTGTGTAGAGTGCGTGTGGTTGCGTGTGTGTGTGTGCGTATGCGTGTGTCTGTGTTTTGTGTTGCTTCTCAGTCCCCACTGTTACATAAGGTATATTTTTACCTGCTTTTTAAATCTGGTTCTACTGCTGCATCAGTTACCTGATGTGGAATAGAGTTCCATGTAGTCATGGTTCTATGTGGTACTGTGGAATAGAGTTCCATGTAGTCATGGCTCTATGTAGTACTGTGGAATAGAGTTCCATGTAGTGATGGCTCTATGTAGTACTGTGGAATAGAGTTCCATGTAGTCATGGCTCTATGTAGTACTGTGGAATAGAGTTCCATGTAGTCATGGCTCTACGTAGTACTGTGGAATAGAGTTCCATGTAGTCATGGCTCTATGTAGTACTGTGGAATAGAGTTCCATGTAGTCATGGCTCTATGTAGTACTGTGGAATAGAGTTCCATGTAGTCATGGCTCTATGTAGTACTGTGGAATAGAGTTCCATGTAGTCAGGGCTCTATGTAGTACTGTGGAATAGAGTTCCATGTAGTCATGGCTCTATGTAGTACTGTGGAATAGAGTTCCATGTAGTCAGGGCTCTATGTAGTACTGTGGAATAGAGTTCCATGTAGTCATGGCTCTATGTAGTACTATGGAATAGAGTTCCATGTAGTCATGGCTCTATGTAGTACTGTGGAATAGAGTTCCATGTAGTCATGGCTCTACGTAGTACTGTGGAATAGAGTTCCATGTAGTCATGGCTCTATGTAGTACTGTGGAATAGAGTTCCATGTAGTCATGGCTCTATGTAGTACTGTGGAATAGAGTTCCATGTAGTCAGGGCTCTATGTAGTACTGTGGAATAGAGTTCCATGTAGTCATGGCTCTATGTAGTACTGTGGAATAGAGTTCCATGTAGTCATGTCTCTATGTAGTACTGTGGAATAGAGTTCCATGTAGTCATGGCTCTATGTAGGCCAACCCTCAGGGTCCCAGTATTCTCTGTGGATAGGCCAAGTACCCCCAGGGTCCCAGTACCTCCTATGGATAGGCCAAGTACCCCCAGGGTCCCAGTACCTCCTATGGATATGCCAAGTACCCTCAGGGTCCCAGTACCCCCTATGGATAGGCCAAGTACCACCAGGGTCCCAGTACCCCCTATGGATAGACCAAGTAGCCTCAGGGTCCCAGTACCCCTTATGGATAGGCCAAGTAGCCTCAGGGTCCCAGTACCTCCTATGGATAGGCCAAGTAGCCTCAGGGTCCCAGTATTCTCTGTGGATAGGCCAAGTAGCCTCAGGGTCCCAGTACCCCCTATCAATAGGCCGAGTACCCCCAGGGTCCCAGTATTCTCTGTGGATAGGCCAAGTACCCCCAGGGTCCCAGTACCCCCTATGGATAGAGCCAAGTACCCCCAGGGTCCCAGTATTCTCTGTGGATAGGCCAAGTAGCCTCAGGGTCCCAGTATTCTCTGTGGATAGGCCAAGTACCCCCAGGGTCCCAGTACCTCCTATGGATAGGCCAAGTAGCCTCAGGGTCCCAGTACCCCCTATCAATAGGCCGAGTACCCCAGGGTCCCAGTACCCCCTATCGATAGGTCGAGTACCCCCAGGGTTCCAGTACCCCCTATCTATAGGTCGAGTACCCCCAGGGTTCCAGTACCCCCTATCGATAGGCCAAGTACCCCCAGGGTTCCAGTACCCCCTATCGATAGGTCGAGTACCCCCAGGGTTCCAGTACCCCCTATCGATAGGCCAAGTACCCCCAGGGTTCCAGTACCCCTATCGATAGGCCGAGTACCCCCAGGGTTCCAGTACCCCCTATCTATAGGTCGAGTACCCCCAGGGTTCCAGTACCCCTATCGATAGGTCGAGTACCCCAGGGTTCCAGTACCCCTATCTATAGGCCGAGTACCCCCAGGGTTCCAGTACCCCTATCTATAGGTCGAGTACCCCCAGGGTTCCAGTACCCCTATCGATAGGTCGAGTACCTTCAGGGTCTTAGTACCCCTATGGATGGGTCAAGTATCCACTGGTCTTAGTATCCACTGGTTGGAAAACGAAAGCTCTAGAACCCGTTTTGACACAACACTCACTGTTCACATACATTTCTGGGTAAACAATATGAACAGGATTAGATTATATTTAAATTGGTTCAGATAAATTACCGGTTCGTTTTAGAACACTTACTCAATTCAAGGGTTTTTCTTTATTTTTACTATGTTCTACATTTTAGAATAATAGTGAAGACATCAAAACTATGAAATAACACATATGGAATCATGTAGTAACCAAAAAAAAGTGTTTAACAAATCAAAATATATTTTATATTTGAGATTCTTCAATGTAGCCACCCTTTGCCTTGATGACAGCTTTGCATTCTCTCAACCAGCTTCACCTGGAATGCTTTTCTAACAGTCTTGATGGAGTTCCCACATATGCTGAGCACTTGTTTGCGCTTGTTTCTCTTCACTCTGCGGTCCAACTCATCCCATCTAGACTAAAAGAAATATAATCCTAAAGCATTGTCTAAATCAAGCTCAGCTAAAACACCTGCATGTTGGAGCTGCCTTACTCAAGAAAGCAAAAGAAAAGAGACCATGTTTTTGCATGCGGTTTTATTAAGTCAGGACATTGTTTTTTAAACTGATTGGTGACACGTATTAATGCCAAAATAACATGCAAAACAGGCAACCCCCCCCCCCCCCGTGGCTCTGCCTCTCCTGTCCTGAATGACGGGTCTCCACTGGATCGCTGTAGCATCCATATCGTGTTTATTAATTGGCATGACGTCGTCTCTGTGTAAATGTCCTGGACCAATCAAGGCAATATAATTATAATATCTAGTCAGTTGTCCAACTGAATGCATTCAACTGAAATGTGTCTTCCGCGTTTAAACCCAAATCAAATGTCCTGGAAGGTTAAGCTGCAGGTTTCTGCAGTTCCTCTTCACCAACTTCATCCTGCAGCCATTACCTGCACTGGGGGGGATCTATTATCAACCAATCACAGCAGTGTTTCTGTTTGACTCATGCGGACTGGTTACCAAAGACATGACTGAAACAGTGAACAACAATGCCATGATTCATGAGCACACTGGTTATTTAGTAATGAATGTGATATTTGAGTCTCGCTCACAAATTGATAGTGTATTGTACACACACACACACACACACCTATTTACAGTTTGTGAGTGTGTGATACACACACATATTTACAGTTTGTGAGTGTGTGATACACACACATATTTACAGTTTGAGTGTGCACACACACACATATTTACAGTTTGTGAGTGTGTGATGAACACATATTTACAGTTTGTGAGTGTGTGATACACACATATTTACAGTTTGTGAGTGTGTGATGAACACACATATTTACAGTTTGTGAGTGTGTGATGAACACATATTTACAGTTTGTGAGTGTGTGATGAACACACATATTTAGAGTTGTGAGTGTGTGATATGGGGGTTGAAGATATGATTATACAGTTTGTGAGTGTGTGATGAATGGCAACACCATTTTGCATTGAGCCTGCTGTGTGTGAAACCACATATTTACAGTTTGTGGTGTGTGATGAACACACATATTTACAGTTTCTCGTGTGATGCTTCACATATTTACAGTTTGTGAGTGTGTGATGAACCCCATATTTACAGTTTGAGTGTGCACACCCACATATTTACAGTTTGTGAGTGTGTGATGAGCCACAATTTACCCTTTGGTCTAGAGTCGTGTGATACACACATATTTACAGTTTGTGAGTGTGTGATGAACACACATATTTACAGTTTGTGAGTGTGTGATGAACACATATTTACAGTTTGTGAGTGTGTGATGAACACACATATTTACAGTTTGAGTGTGCACACACACACATATTTACAGTTTGTGAGTGTGTGATGAACACATATTTACAGTTTGTGAGTGTGTGATTCACACATACCCCCTCAAACGTTTTGAGTCTAGAGTGTGATGAACACACATATTTAAACGACCCTTGGTCTAGAGTCGGGTGTTTCATTACACACATAAAGATTGTGAGTGTGTGATGAACAAACATTTGGTTAGAGATTGTGAGTGTGTGATATGGGGGTTGAAGATATGATTATCAGCCTTACCATAACACCTGGTGTAAACTTGGCAACACCATTTTGCATTGAGCCTTGCTCAAAACCACATCAGCTGGACTTTCGGCTTCCGCAGATGCACCTCCTCCCCCCGACTTTACCCCTGGACTTTGGTCTAGAGTCGGGTGCTTCAGCCTTACCCCTCAAACGACCCCTTTGGTCTAGAGTCGGGTGTTTCACCCTTACACCCTCAAACGACCCCTTTGGTCTAGAGTCGGGTGTTTCAGCCTTACCCCTCAAACGACCCTTTTGGTCTAGAGTCGGGTGTTTCAGCCTTACCCCCTCAAACGACCCCTTTGGTCTAGAGTCGGGTGCTTCAGCCTTACCCCCTCAAACGACCCCTTTGGTCTAGAGTCGGGTGCTTCAGCCTTACCCCCTCAAACGACCCCTTTTGGTCTAGAGTCGGGTGTTTCAGCCTTACCCCCTCAAACGACCCCTTTGGTCTAGAGTTGGGTGTTTCAGCCTTACCTCCTCAAACGATCCCTTTGGTCTAGAGTCGGGTGCTTCAGCCTTACCCCCTCAAACGACCCCTTTGGTCTAGAGTCGGGTGTTTCAGCCTTACCCCCTCAAACGACCCCTTTGGTCCAGAGTCGGGTGTTTCAGCCTTACCCCCTCAAACGACCCCTTTGGTCTAGAGTCGGGTGTTTCAGCCTTACCCCCTCAAACGACCCCTTTGGTCTAGAGTAGGGTGCTTCAGCCTTACCCCCTCAAACGACCCCTTTGGTCTAGAGTCGGGTGTTTCAGCCTTACCCCCTCAAACGACCCCTTTGGTCTAGAGTCGGTCTCTTCACCCTTACCCCCTCAAACGACCCCTTTGGTCTAGAGTAGGGTGTTTCAACCTTACCCCCTCAAACGAGCCCTTTGGTCTATAGTCGGTCTCATCAGCCTTACCCCCTCAAACGTTACCCCTTTGATCTAGAGTAGGGTGCTTCAGCCTTACCCCTCAAACGACCCCTTTAGCAGGATCATCAGTAATCATACTTTCGAGTTGTCAGATGCTGACCTCCAACCCGTGTACTTTACCCAAACGACTTTGGTCTAGAGTAGGTGCTTCAGCCTTACGCCCTCAAACGACCCCTTTGGTCTAGAGTCGGTCTCTTCACCCTTACCCCCTCAAACGACCCCTTTGGTATAGAGTAGGGTGCTTCACCCTTACCCCCTCAAACGACCCCTTTGGTCCAGAGTCGGGTGTTTCAGCCTTACCCCCTCAAACGACCCCTTTAGCAGGATCATCTAGTCCCACTTGTTTCCTGATGCCAGAGACTGACCCTGTGTGTTAGCGGTATCAACAAACAAATTATATTAATTAATACTACAACAAGTTTGAATTTCCTTTTGGTTTTTCATTTTAGTTTAAGTTGTGCCATATTGTTTATATTAATTTTATAACGTGGAAAAAGGTTAGGTTTTGAAATAGACCAATTTCATTTGTGAATATGAAATGTACCTAGTATTATTATCTAATCATAATTTATTTGTCACATGCTGAATACAACAGGTGTAGTAGACCTCACAGTGAAATGCTGAATACAACAGGTGTAGTAGACCTCACAGTGAAATGCTGAATACAACAGGTGTAGTAGACCTCACAGTGAGATGCTGAATACAACAGGTGTAGTAGACCTTACAGTGAAATGCTGAATACAACAGGTGTAGTAGACCTTACAGTGAAATGCTGAATACAACAGGTGTAGTAGACCTTACAGTGAAATACTGAATACAACAGGTGTAGTAGACCTAACAGTGAGATGCTGAATACAACAGGTGTAGTAGACCTCACAGTGAAATGCTGAATACAACAGGTGTAGTAGACCTTACAGTGAAATGCTGAATACAACAGGTGTAGTAGACCTCACAGTGAGATGCTGAATACAACAGGTGTAGTAAACCTTACAGTGAAATGCTGAATACAACAGGTGTAGTAGACCTCACAGTGAGATGCTGAATACAACAGGTGTAGTAGACCTCACAGTGAAATGCTGAATACAACAGGTGTAGTAGACCTCACAGTGAAATGCTGAATACAACAGGTGTAGTAGACCTTACAGTGAAATGCTGAATACAACAGGTGTAGTAGACCTTACAGTGAAATGCTGAATACAACAGGTGTAATAGACCTTACAGTGAAATGCTGAATACAACAGGTGTAATAGACCTCACAGTGAAATGCTGAATACAACAGGTGTAGTAGACCTTACAGTGAAATGCTGAATACAACAGGTGTAGTAGACCTTACAGTGAAATGCTGAATACAACAGGTGTAGTAGACCTTACAGTGAAATGCTGAATACAACAGGTGTAATAGACCTTACAGTGAAATGCTGAATACAACAGGTGTAGTAGACCTCACAGTGAAATTCTTACTTACAAGCCCTTAACCAACAATCCAATTTTAAGAAAAAAACGTTTTAACGAAAAAATAGATAAGTAAAATGAAATAACATATATAGTTAAAGAGCAGCAGTAAAATAACAATTGTGAGGTTATATACTGGGGGTACCAGTACAGAGCCAATGTGGAGGCTATATACAGGGGGGTGCCGGTACAGAGTCAATGTGGAGGCTATATACTGGGGGTACCAGTACAGAGTCAATGTGGAGGCTATATACTGGGGGTACCAGTACAGAGTCAATGTGGAGGCTATATACAGGGGGTACCAGTACAGAGTCAATGTGGAGACTATATACAGGGTGTACCGGTACAGCGTCAATGTGGAGGCTATATACAGGGTGTTACGGTACAGAGTCAATGTGGAGGCTATATACAGGGTGTTACGGTACAGAGTCAATGTGGAGGCTATATACAGGGTATTACAGTACAGAGTCAATGTGGAGGCTATATACAGGGTATTACAGTACAGAGTCAATGTGGACGCTATATACAGGGAAGTACGGTACAGAGTCAATGTGGAGGCTATATACAGGGTATTACAGTACAGAGTCAATGTGGACGCTATATACAGGGAAGTACGGTACAGAGTCAATGTGGAGGCTATATACAGGGTATTACAGTACAGAGTCAATGTGGAGGCTATATACAGGGTGTTACGGTACAGAGTCAACGTGGAGGCTATATAGAGGGTATTACGGTACAGAGTCAATGTGGAGGCTATATACAGGGTATTATGGTACAGAGTCAATGTGGAGGCTATATACAGGGTGTTACGGTACAAAGTCAATGTGGAGGCTATATACAGGGTGTTACGGTACAGAGTCAATGTGGAGGCTATATACAGGGGGTACCAGTACAGGGTCAATGTGGAGGCTATATACAGGGTGTTACGGTACAGAGTCAATGTGGAGGCTATATACAGGGTGTTACGGTACAGAGTTAATGTGGAGGCTATATACAGGGTGTTATGGTACAGAGTCAATGTGGAGACTATATACAGGGTGTATAGGTACAGAGTCAATGTGGAGGCTATATACAGGGGGTACCGGTACAGAGTCAATGTGGAGACTATATACAGGGTGTATAGGTACAGAGTCAATGTGGAGGCTATATACAGGGGGTACCGGTACAGAGTCAATGTGGAGGCTATATACAGGGTGTATAGGTACAGAGTCAATGTGGAGGCTATATACAGGGTGTTACGGTACAGAGTCAATGTGGAGACTATATACAGGGTATTACGGTACAGAGTCAATGTCTTGTGGCACAAGTTTAATTGGCATTTGAATTAAATATACCACATCTTCCTCAATGTCATAATTTCGGGAAATAAATAATTACATCAAAACCATTAAAATTGTACAACCTGTCCTGTTTTCTTCGTAACAAAGTTTTGTACTTCAATCCCCCCAAAAAGCATCCTATAAATTAAAAAACAAACTAATGACAAATGGTTTGATACCTTCTCAATTATCACAATTATATTCTGCTTGAATCTTTCCAAAACATGTTTTACAGGACAAATTCCACGTAACATTTTAAATGAAACTTCCTTTACCTGGTTACAGATACAAGATGTTTTGACATTTTCCATGCTTTCCCCCATTGTATATCCCCATAGATATTCGACCACAAAAAATCTAGTGTAATGTGGCTAATATCACCCCAAAAAATATTCCAAATCTGTTTATTACTACGTGTATCGTTTAGGAATGTTAATATATTGTCAAATGATTATATTTTGTCATGTAAATAAATCTATTTGACTTTACATCGAGCACAGAGAAATGAATGAATGGTCACAAACCACAACCAAGTCACGCCAGATGTTTGAAGAGTTCTCGCGATATTCTTCGAGATTTACTGATGGAGTTGAGTTTCCGGTAACCCAGGAATCGGTGCTCTCTTTTTTCCCTCCGGTTCGGCAGATGCTAACGGAGCTACTTAAGAAGGAACCCCATTCCGTTTGTAGAGATAAAACATTGAAAACCTTAATCTTCTGCTTCATTTAAAAAAGAAGAAGATCGAAACCAGGTTAGTTTTCACGTTTTCTTATCTGGAATTTATTTTTCTCTTAATTCATTAGAAATGTTGGAGCGATTGGTGAAATGTTTTAGTGCCTTAGCTTATTAACTTTAGGAATTTAACGTTATCTAGCTACCTACAACGTTAGTTGTTTGTTTGTTCCTTCATCCCGATTGCAAGGAAATGTTAGTGATCTGTAGACCGAGGGTGGATTTTTGTGCAAATGTGCATATTTGTTGTATCTTAAACCAGAATTGTGTTGGTGTCACCGGTGTGAAATGTCTCTTGAGATCTTAAAATAGTTGTATCCCCCGTGTACGGTAAGGGCCACGGTATTTGTGGAGCGATAGGTAACGGTACTTCGAGTGTGACTGGTTCGAGTCCAATTTGCAAATGTTATTAGCTTGCCAACTAGGTAATACAATTGATAGTTATTAGTCCAAGGGCCACCCATTCAAAAAAAAAAAGTGTTGTTCCTTGACCCTAGAAACGAAACTGCAAAAATGTCAACAACATCCCTGGAGATCTTGTTTATGAACATAAACATTTTCAAAACGTGGGAAGGTTTCGGGTTTCTTTTAAATGTCTCTGTCTTGCCAGAGTTGCCTTATTGTTCGCCACCGTTGGACTCTGGAGCAGTGGAAACATGTCCTCCGGAGAAATAAATCACGCTTCTCCATCTGGCCGTCTGACAGACACATCTGGGTTTGTATAGTGCCAACTGTAAAGTTTGGTGGAGGAGGAATAATGGTCTGGGGCTGGTTTTTCATGGTCCGGGCTCCTTTAGTTCCACTGAAGGAGAAATCTTAATATCATACAATGACATTCTTGATGATTCCGTCCTTCCAACTTGGCACCAGTTTGGGGAAGGCCCTGTCCTGTTTTCAGCGTAACAATCAATCAGATGTATTTATAAAGCCCCTTTTTTACATCAGCAGATGTCTTCAAAGTGCTGTACAGAAACCCAGCCTCAAACCCCAAACAATGCCCCTCACCGTGCACAAAGCCAGGTACATACCAAAAAATAAAACATTTTCGAGATCGGTGTGGAAGAACTTGACTTGGCCTGCACATGCACTATGATTTTGAAATTGTATATATTTTTAAACATTTATAATATTAAACGTTTTTAATGTTAATATTCATGAAAATATGTACTTAATGACGTTGCCACTTCACAGTTGTGTTTTCTATGTCACAGAAGGCCTTTTCTGAAGCCTTGTTTTGGTGGTTGGCCTTGGACAACATGTAGGGGTTGTTCATTTGATTTGAGTCAGTTTCTGACCCCTATATATATATATGAGAGAGAGAGAAGTGGTCAGAAAGTGAGACGGCCATGTTTTCATTCAGGAGATATGGGTTCCCATCCTACCATGAGACGGCCATGTTTTCATTCAGGAGATATGGGTTCCCATCCTACCATGAGACGGCCATGTTTTCATTCAGGAGATATGGGTTCCCATCCTACCATGAGACAGCCATGTTTTCATTCAGGAGATATGGGTTCCCATCCCCCATCCTACCATGAGACGGCCATGTTTTCATTCAGGAGATATGGGTTCCCATCCTACCATGAGACGGCCATGTTTTCATTCAGGAGATATGGGTTCCCATCCTACCATCCTACCATGAGACTGCCATGTTTTCATTCAGGAGATATGGGTTCCCATCCTACCATGAGACAGACATGTTTTCATTCAGGAGATATGGGTTCCCATCCCCCATCCTACCATGAGACAGACATGTTTTCATTCAGGAGATATGGGTTCCCATCCCCCATCCTACCATGAGACAGACATGTTTTCATTCAGGAGATATGGGTTCCCACCCTACCATGAGACAGCCATGTTTTCATTCAGGAGATATGGGTTCCCATCCTACCATGAGACGGCCATGTTTTCATTCAGGAGATATGGGTTCCCATCCTACCATGAGATGGTCATGTTTTCATTCAGGAGATATGGGTTCCCATCCCCCATCCTACCATGAGATGGCCATGTTTTCATTCAGGAGATATGGGTTCCCATCCCCCATCCTACCATGAGACAGCCATGTTTTCATTCAGGAGATATGGGTTCCCATCCTACCATGAGACGGCCATGTTTTCATTCAGGAGATATGGGTTCCCATCCTACCATGAGACAGCCATGTTTTCATTCAGGAGATATGGGTTCCCATCCCCCATCCTACCTACCATTCAGAGACGGCCATGTTTTCATTCAGGAGATATGGGTTCCCATCCCCCATCCTACCATGAGACGGCCATGTTTTCATTCAGGAGATATGGGTTCCCATCCTACCATGAGACAGCCATGTTTTCATTCAGGAGATATGGGTTCCCATCCTACCATCCTACCATGAGACTGCCATGTTTTCATTCAGGAGATATGGGTTCCCATCCTACCATGAGACGGCCATGTTTTCATACAGGAGATATGGGTTCCCATCCCCCATCCTACCATGAGACGGCCATGTTTTCATTCAGGAGATATGGGTTCCCATCCTACCATGAGACAGCCATGTTTTCATTCAGGAGATATGGGTTCCCATCCTACCATGAGACGGCCATGTTTTCATTCAGGAGATATGGGTTCCCATCCTACCATGAGACGGCCATGTTTTCATTCAGGAGATATGGGTTCCCATCCCCCATCCTACCATGAGACAGCCATGTTTTCATTCAGGAGATATGGGTTCCCATCCTACCATGAGACGGCCATGTTTTCATTCAGGAGATATGGGTTCCCATCCTACCATCCTACCATGAGACTGCCATGTTTTCATTCAGGAGATATGGGTTCCCATCCTACCATGAGACGGCCATGTTTTCATTCAGGAGATATGGGTTCCCATCCTACCATGAGACGGCCATGTTTTCATTCAGGAGATATGGGTTCCCATCCTACCATGAGACAGACATGTTTTCATTCAGGAGATATGGGTTCCCATCCCCCATCCTACCATGAGACGGCCATGTTTTCATTCAGGAGATATGGGTTCCCATCCTACCATCCTACCATGAAACGGCCATATTTACATTCAGGAGATATGGGTTCCCATCCTACCATCCTACCATGAAACGGCCATGTTTTCATTCAGGAGATATGGGTTCCCATCCTACCATGAGACGGCCATGTTTTCATTCAGGAGATATTGGTTCCCATCCTACCATGAGACGGCCATGTTTTCATTCAGGAGATATGGGTTCCCATCCTACCATGAGACGGCCATGTTTTCATTCAGGAGATATGGGTTCCCATCCTACCATGAGACGGCCATGTTTCCATATAGTTACATATTTCAAATATAGTAATTGACCATCCAGTTCTGTAACTAACTGTTGGTTTAGTGTCTTATGAACCATTCTGTCGTAATTCCTATCAGGATGAGGAAGAGGATCAGAGAGCATGACGCCTGGTCACCTGACTCTGACCAGCCAATCAAGATGTTCTCCAGGTCTGAGGTAAGCAGTCTGGTCATATTCAATTGGCATGACTCTTAATTGGCTTTCTGTTGTGGAATGTTTTTGGTACGTTGTGTCCTGCTGAACACAGCCTTGTGTTGTCCTGCTGGTACATGGTCTGGTCTGGTCTGGTGTGTTCTGGTACAGGGTCTGGTGTGTTCTGGTACAGGGTCTGGTCTGGTGTGTTCTGGTACAGGGTCTGGTCTGGTGTGTTCTGGTACAGGGTCTGGTCTGGTGTGTTCTGGTACAGGGTCTGGTCTGGTGTGTTCTGGTACAGGGTCTGGTCTGGTGTGTTCTGGTACAGGGTCTGGTCTGGTGTGTTCTGGTACAGGGTCTGGTCTGGTGTGTTCTGGTACAGGGTCTGGTCTGGTGTGTTCTGGTACAGGGTCTGGTGTGTTCTGGTACAGGGTCTGGTGTGGTGCGTTCTGGTCCAGGATCTGGTGCGTTCTGGTCCAGGGTCTGGTGCGTTCTGGTCCAGGGTCTGGTGCGTTCTGGTCCAGGGTCTGGTGCGTTCTGGTCCAGGGTCTGGTGCGTTCTGGTCCAGGGTCTGGTGTGTTCTGGTCCAGGGTCTGGTGCGTTCTGGTCCAGGGTCTGGTGCGTTCTGGTCCAGGGTCTGGTGCGTTCTGGTCCAGGGTCTGGTGTGTTCTGGTACAGGGTCTGGTGTGTTCTGGTACAGGGTCTGGTGTGTTCTGGTACAGGGTCTGGTGTGTTCTGGTACAGGGTCTGGTGTGTTCTGGTACAGGGTCTGGTGTGGTGTGTTCTGGTCCAGGGTCTGGTGCGTTTTGGTCCAGGGTCTGGTGCGTTCTGGTCCAGGGTCTGGTGCGTTCTGGTCCAGGGTCTGGTGCGTTCTGGTACAGGGTCTGGTGCGTTCTGGTCCAGGGTCTGGTGCGTTCTGGTCCAGGGTCTGGTGCGTTCTGGTCCAGGGTCTGGTGCGTTCTGGTCCAGGGTCTGGTGCGTTCTGGTCCAGGGTCTGGTGCGTTCTGGTCCAGGGTCTGGTGTGTTCTGGTACAGGGTCTGGTGTGTTCTGGTACAGGGTCTGGTGTGGTGCGTTCTGGTCCAGGGTCTGGTGCGGTGCGTTCTGGTCCAGGATCTGGTGCGTTCTGGTCCAGGGTCTGGTGCGTTCTGGTCCAGGGTCTGGTGCGTTCTGGTCCAGGGTCTGGTGCGTTCTGGTCCAGGGTCTGGTGCGTTCTGGTACAGGGTCTGGTGTGGTGTGGTACAGGGTCTGGTCTGGTGTGTTCTGGTACAGGGTCGGGTCTGGTGTGTTCTCGTACAGGGTCTGGTGTGGTGTGTTCTCGTACAGGGTCTGGTGTGGTGTGTTCTCGTACAGGGTCTGGTCTGGTGTGTTCTGGTACAGGGTCTGGTCTGGTGTGTTCTGGTACAAGGTCTGGTCTGGTCTGGTCTGGTGTGTTCTGGTACAGGGTCTGGTCTGGTGTGTTCTGGTACAGGGTCTGGTCTGGTGTGTTCTGGTACAGGGTCTGGTCTGGTGTGTTCTGGTACAGGGTCTGGTCTGGTGTGTTCTGGTACAGGGTCTGGTGTGTTCTGGTACAGGGTCTGGTGTGGTGCGTTCTGGTACAGGGTCTGGTGTGGTGCGTTCTGGTACAGGGTCTGGTGTGGTGCGTTCTGGTACAGGGTCTGGTGCGTTCTGGTACAGGGTCTGGTGCGTTCTGGTACAGGGTCTGGTGCGTTCTGGTACAGGGTCTGGTGTGTTCTGGTACAGGGTCTGGTGTGTTCTGGTACAGGTTCTGGTGTGTTCTGGTACAGGTTCTGGTGTGTTGTGGTACAGGGTCTGGTCTGGTGTGTTCTGGTACAGGGTCTGGTGTGTTCTGTTACAGGGTCTGGTCTGGTGTGTTCTGGTACAGGGTCTGGTGTGTTCTGGTACAGGGTCTGGTGTGTTCTGGTACAGGGTCTGGTCTGGTGTGTTCTGGTACAGGGTCTGGTGTGTTCTGGTACAGGGTCTGGTGTGTTCTGGTACAGGGTCTGGTCTGGTGTGTTCTGGTACAGGGTCTGGTCTGGTGTGTTCTGGTACAGGGTCTGGTCTGGTGTGTTCTGGTACAGGGTCTGGTCTGGTGTGTTCTGGTACAGGGTCTGGTCTGGTGTGTTCTGGTACAGGGTCTGGTCTGGTGTGTTCTGGTACAGGGTCTGGTGTGGTGTGTTCTGGTACAGGGTCTGGTCTGGTGTGTTCTGGTCCAGGGTCTGGTGCCCAGTAACCAGGAGTGTGTATAGTAACCAGGTGGTGTGTGTTCATCCCCAGGTCCAGGGTCTGGTGTGCCCAGTAACCAGGTGTGTGTGTAGTAACCAGGTGTGTGTAGTAACCAGGTGTGTGTTCTCCACAGGTCCAGGGTCTGCTCCAGCAGGAAGTGCATAGTGCCATGAAACAGTCTGAATCCAAGATGGAGTCGCTACTAGAGAGAGTTCAGCTACTGGAATGTGAACCTAAATACGACCTGGTCATACGCAGACTGGAGGTAGGGAGGAGGGGGGGTCCAGACTGGAGGTAGGGAGGAGGGGGGGTCCAGACTGGAGGTAGGGAGGAGTGGGGGGTCCAGACTGGAGGTAGAGAGGAGGGGGAGTCCAGACTGGAGGTAGAGCGGAGGGGGAGTCCAGACTGGAGGTAGGGAGGAGTGGGGGGTCCAGACTGGAGGTAGAGAGGAAGGGGAGTCCAGACTGGAGGTAGAGAGGAGGGGGTCCAGACTGGAGGTAGAGAGGAGGGGGGGTCCAGACTGGAGGTAGGGAGGAGTGGGGAGTCCAGACTGGAGGTAGAGCGGAGGGGGAGTCCAGACTGGAGGTAGGGAGGAGTGGGGGTCCAGACTGGAGGTAGAGGGAGGGGGGGGTCCAGACTGGAGGTAGGGGGGGGTCCAGACTGGAGGTAGGGGGGGGTCCAGACTGGAGGTAGAGAGGAGGGGGAGTCCAGACTGGAGGTAGAGAGGAGGGGGAGTCCAGACTGGAGGTAGAGCGGAGGGGAGCCAGACTGGAGGTAGGGAGGAGTGGGGGGTCCAGACTGGAGGTAGAGCGGAGGGGGAGTCCAGACTGGAGGTAGGGAGGAGGGGGGGTCCAGACTGGAGGTAGAGAGGAGGGGGGGGGGTCCAGACTGGAGGTAGGGGGGGGTCCAGACTGGAGGTAGGGGGGGGAGTCCAGACTGGAGGTAGAGGGAGGGGGTCCAGACTGGAGGTAGAGAGGAGGGGAGTCCAGACTGGAGGTAGAGAGGAGGGGGAGTCCAGACTGGAGGTAGAGAGGAGGGGGAGTCCAGACTGGAGGTGGGGGGGGGGGGTCAGACTGGAGGTAGAGAGGGGGGAGTCCAGACTGGAGGTGGGGGGGGGGGGGTCCAGACTGGAGGTAGGAGGAGGGGGGTCCAGACTGGAGGTAGGGAGGAGGGGGGTCCAGACTGGAGGTAGAGAGGGAGGGGGGGTCCAGACTGGAGGAGGGGGGGGGGTCCAGACTGGAGGTAGGGGGGAGTCCAGACTGGAGGTAGAGAGGAGGGGGAGTCCAGACTGGAGGTAGAGAGGGGGGGAGTCCAGACTGGAGGTGGGGGGGGGGGTCAGACTGGAGGTAGAGAGGGGGGGAGTCCAGACTGGAGGTGGGGGGGGGGTCCAGACTGGAGGTAGGGAGGAGGGGGGGGGTTCTCTAGTTAGAGGGGGAATCCAGACTGGAGGTAGGGAGGGGGGGGTCCAGACTGGAGGTAGGGAGGAGGGGGGTCCAGACTGGAGGTAGGGAGGAGGGGGGAATCCAGACTGGAGGTAGGGAGGGGGGGGATCCAGACTAGAGGTAGGGAGGGGGAATAACCCTGTGTTTCTCTAGTTAGAGGGGGAATAACCCTGTGTTTCTCTAGTTAGAGGGGGAATAACCCTGTGTTTCTCTAGTTAGAGGGGGACTAACCCTGTGTTTCTCTAGTTAGAGGGGGAATAACTCTGTGTTTCTCTAGTTAGAGGGGAATAACCCTGTGTTTCTCTAGTTAGAGGGGGACTAACCCTGTGTTTCTCTAGTTAGAGGGGGACTAACCCTGTGTTTCTCTAGTTAGAGGGGGACTAACCCTGTGTTTCTCTAGTTAGAGGGGGAATAACCCTGTGTTTCTCTAGTTAGAGGGGGAATAACCCTGTGTTTCTCTAGTTAGAGGGGGACTAACCCTGTGTTTCTCTAGTTAGAGGGGAATAACCCTGTGTTTCTCTAGTTAGAGGGGAATAACCCTGTGTTTCTCTAGTTAGAGGGGGAATAACCCTGTGTTTCTCTAGTTAGAGGGGGAATAACCCTGTGTTTCTCTAGTTAGAGGGGGAATAACCCTGTGTTTCTCTAGTTAGAGGGGGAATAACTCTGTGTTTCTCTAGTTAGAGGGGGAATAACTCTGTGTTTCTCTAGTTAGAGGGGAATAACCCTGTGTTTCTCTAGTTAGAGGGGGACTAACCCTGTGTTTCTCTAGTTAGAGGGGGAATAACCCTGTGTTTCTCTAGTTAGAGGGGGAATAACCCTGTGTTTCTCTAGTTAGAGGGGGAATAACCCTGTGTTTCTCTAGATAGAGGGGGACTAACCCTGTGTTTCTCTAGTTAAGGGGGACTAACCCTGTGTTTCTCTAGTTAGAGGGGGACTAACCCTGTGTTTCTCTAGTTAGAGGGGGAATAACCCTGTGTTTCTCTAGTTAGAGGGGGAATAACCCTGTGTTTCTCTAGTTAGAGGGGGAATAACCCTGTGTTTCTCTAGTTAGAGGGGGACTAACCCTGTGTTTCTCTAGTTAGAGGGGGAATAACCCTGTGTTTCTCTAGTTAGAGGGGGAATAACCCTGTGTTTCTCTAGTTAGAGGGGGAATAACCCTGTGTTTCTCTAGTTAGAGGGGGAATAACCCTGTGTTTCTCTAGTTAGAGGGGGAATAACCCTGTGTTTCTCTAGTTAGAGGGGGACTAACCCTGTGTTTCTCTAGTTAGAGGGGGACTAACCCTGTGTTTCTCTAGTTAGAGGGGGACTAACCTTGTGTTTCTCTAGTTAGAGGGGGAATAACCCTGTGTTTCTCTAGTTAGAGGGGGAATAACCCTGTGTTTCTCTAGTTAGAGGGGGAATAACCCTGTGTTTCTCTAGTTAGAGGGGGAATAACCCTGTGTTTCTCTAGATAGAGGGGGACTAACCCTGTGTTTCTCTAGTTAAGGGGGACTAACCCTGTGTTTCTCTAGTTAGAGGGGGAATAACCCTGTGTTTCTCTAGTTAGAGGGGGACTAACCCTGTGTTTCTCAGGCTCACATTAAGAAGGTGAAGAGGAGGGGGGATGCTGCCATCTCTTACGTCAGGATGCTACGAGCTCCTGGAGTTAAACACAATCAGGTAGACACACACACACCCCTCTCTTCTCTGTCTCTCTCTCTGTCCTCTCTCTCTCTGTCTCCTCCTCCCTCTGACAACACTGTAGAGACACGCGGTCGTGGTCACACACACCCTCTCTTCTCTCTCTCTCTGTCTGTCTCTACCTCTCCTCCCTCTGACTCTGTCTCTCTCTCTCTCTCCCTCTGACAACACTGTAGAGACACGCGGTCGTGGTCACACACTCCTCTCTTCTCTCTCTCTCTCTCTGTCTCTCTCTCTCCTCTCCTCCCTCTGACAACACTGTAGAGACACGCGGTCGTGGTCACACACACTCCTCTCTTCTCTCTCTCTCTCTCTCTGTCTGTCTCTCTCCTCTCCTCCCTCTGACAACACTGTAGAGACACGCGGTCGTGGTCACACACACACTCTCTTCTCTCTCTCTCTCTCTCTGTCTCTCTCTCCTCTCCTCCCTCTGACAACACTGTAGAGACACGCGGTCGTGGTCACACACTCCTCTCTTCTCTCTCTGTCTCTCTCTCTCCTCTCCTCCCTCTGACAACACTGTAGAGACACGCGGTCGTGGTCACACACACTCCTCTCTCTCTCTCTCTCTCTCTCTGTCTGTCTCTCTCCTCTCCTCCCTCTGACAACACTGTAGAGACACGCGGTCGTGGTCACACACTCCTCTCTTCTCTCTCTCTCTCTCTCTGTCTGTCTCTCTCCTCTCCTCCCTCTGACAACACTGTAGAGACACGCGGTCGTGGTCACACACTCCTCTCTTCTCTCTCTCTCTCTCTCTCTGTCTCTCTCTCTCTCCTCTCCTCCCTCTGACAACACTGTAGAGACACGCGGTCGTGGTCACACACTCCTCTCTTCTCTCTCTGTCTCTCTCTCCTCTCCTCCCTCTGACAACACTGTAGAGACACGCGGTCGTGGTCACACACTCCTCTCTTCTCTCTCTCTCTCTGTCTCTCTCTCTCTCTCTCTCTCTCTCTCTCTGTCTCTCTCCTCTCCTCCCTCTGACAACACTGTAGAGACACGCGGTCGTGGTCACACACACACACTCCTCTCTTCTCTCTCTGTCTCTCTCTCCTCTCCTCCCTCTGACAACACTGTAGAGACACGCGGTCGTGGTCACACACACTCCTCTCTTCTCTCTCTCTCTCTGTCTCTCCTCTCCTCCCTCTGACAACACTGTAGAGACACGCGGTCGTGGTCACACACTCCTCTCTTCTCTCTCTCTCTCTCTCTGTCTCTCTCTCCTCTCCTCCCTCTGACAACACTGTAGAGACACGCGGTCGTGGTCACACACACGTTGTTTATACGTTCCATGGTGGTAATGCATCTCTGTGAAAGATAATGGAGTGTGTTTCTCCAGAGGACGCTGGGTTCTGGTCTTGTGGACCTGACTGAGACTGAGGCTGAGAGAGGACTGAGTACTGTGGACATCAGCAGGTAGACACACACACACGCACACGCACACGCACACTGTCTCTCACTCACTCACACACCACACACACTGACAACACTGTAGACACACGCACACACACACACACACACACACGCGTCACACACACACACACACGCGTCACACACACACACACACTGTCTCACACACACACACACACACTCACACACACACACACACGCGGTCACACACACACACACGCTCTCTCTCTCTCTCTCTGTCTCTCTCTCCTCTCCTCCCTCTGACACACACACACGCACACACACACGTCACACACACACACACGGTGTCACACACAACACACACACACACACACGTCGTCACACACACACACACGCGTCACACACACACACACGCGTCACACACACACACACACACACACACACACACACACACACACACACGTCACACACACACACACACACACACACACACACACACACACACACACACACACACACACACACACACACACACACACACACACACACACACACACACACACACACGTCACACACACACACACACACGCACACACGCACACACGCACACACGCACACAGCCACACGCACACGTCTCACACACACAGTAGGCCCTGTACCACTAAGAAATGACATTTCCTTTTCACCCCTGGCTCTGACAGGAAGTGGTGTTTCCCATCTATGAATCTACATATATTCAATATATATATATCAGGACATAGAGTGTGTATTTATAGTATATATCAGGACATACAGTATGTGTTTGTAGTGTGTATATATATAATATATATATCAGGACATACAGAGGACATACAGTATGTGTTTATAGTATATATATATTAAGGACATACTTTATGTGTTTGTAGTATACGGGTCTATAAGTTCGGGAGCCAGTCAGTATTTACTGCGGTGGCCATCTTGTTAGAGCCGTTGATGATAACGCAATAACATTACTAAAATGTGGATTAAGATATAAAGGGTCGTGGGTACATTCAATATAACTCTACCATAAGCCGCCTCCAAAGATTTTTGGGGGGAGAATTTGTTTGTGCATCCATGAAACATGGGACCAGACCTTTACATGTTGTGTTTTGTAATGTTTTTGTTCAGTGTTTAATAATATATATAGATATATATATATATATACACACATCTATATCTATCTATATCTATCTATCTATATATCTATGTTCAGGTCAGATTCTGATGAGGACGACTCAGCTGAGAAGCAGAGGAAGAGGAAGGTTGTAGATGGTTTCTGGCAGAAAATGGTAACGTACACACTACACACCTACACACACACACCTACACACTACACACACACACCTACACACTACACACCTACACACACCTACACACACACACACCTACACACACACACACACACCTACACCTACACACACACACACCTACACACACACACACACACCTACACACACACACACCTACACACACACACCTACACACACACACCTACACACACACACACACACACCTACACACTACACACACACACACACACCTACACACACACACACCTACACACACACACACCTACACACACACACACACACACACACACACACACACTACACCCCTACACACACTACACCCCTACACACACTACACCCCTACACACACTACACACCTACACACACACCTACACACACACACACACCTACACACACACACACACACACACCTACACACACACACACACACACCTACACACACACACCTACACACACACACACACACACACACACACACCTACACACACACCTACACACACACACCTACACACACACCTACACACCTACACACCTACACACCTACACACCTACACACCTACACACACACACACCTACACACACACACCCATCTCATACACCTACACACACACCTACACACACACACCTACACACACACACCCATCTCATACACCGCTACTGACTCTGATACTTCTGAGACTCTGATAGGTTCTGATACTAACAGCTTGTCTGTGATTGGTTGTTTGTCTCTCTAGATGTCCAATACAAAAGCCCCAGACAGGAAGAGAGAAAAAGAGAGGAATGGAAAGAAACACAACATCCCTCTTCCTCCGACCACTCCTCCTCTTCCTCCTACCACTCCTCCTCGTTCTCCTCTTCCTCCCATTCTCTCTCCTCAAGTACTGGTAGGTTTCTGCTACACTCTGACCTCTTCCTCCTACCTCCCCTCCTCTTCCTCCGACCACTCCTCCTCTTCCTCCTACCACTCCTCCTCGTTCTCCTCTTCCTCCCATTCTCTCTCAAGTACTGGTAGGTTTCTGCTACACTCTGACCTCTTCCTCCTACCTCCCCTCCTCTTCCTCCTACCTCTCCTCCTCTTCCTCCTACCACTCCTCCTCGTTCTCCTCTTCCTCCCATTCTCTCTCAAGTACTGGTAGGTTTCTGCTACACTCTGACCTCTTCCTCCTACCTCCCCTCCTCTTCCTCCTACCTCTCCTCCTCTTCCCCCCATTCTCCTCGTCCTCCTACCTCTCGTCTACCTCCCGTTCTCCTCTTCCTCTCTCCTCAAGTACTGGTAGGTTTCTGCTACACTCTGACCACTGCATTATAAAGGAGTTATTAGTAGTTTGTAGTTGTTAGTAGTTATTGTTTGTTGTTAGTAGTTATTAGTAGTAGTTTGTAGTTGTTTGTAGTTGTTAGTAGTAGTTTGTAGTTATTAGTAGTTATTAGTGGTTGTTAGTAGTTATTAGTAGTTTGTAGTTATTAGTGGTTTGTAGTTATTAGTAGTTATTAGTAGTTATTAGTAGTTTGTAGTTATTAGTAGTTTGTAGTTATTAGTAGTTATTAGTTATTATCCATAACATTCTAATAATAATTCTTCTGAAAGGAGTTATTTTCTTGTCTTTCTCTCTCGGTATCGAACCATGTAACCTCTCCCTTCCGTGGTGTGTGTAGAAGGTCGAGGCGTCTGTCGTACCGGTGACCAGACCGCCAACCACATCGCCAGTTAAAATGGAGGGCACGGTGAAGATGGAGAACACCGTTAAGACCGAGGAGTCCCCGTGTCCTCCAGTCGCTCTTCGTGTTCCTCCGTCGCAGAGTGAGCTGCTGTCCCATCTCCCTCCTCTCCCCCCGACCCCTTTCCCTTCCTCCCTCCCTCTCGAGGCGGCCTCCTACTCCATCCCCCAGAAGCCGCTGGTACACCTGGCCCGTATCCGAAACCCTGCCCCGTGTCTGGTCATCCACTGGAGGGTCACTGAGGAAGACCCCGCGGCGCCCGACATGGACAGTTACAGGTACAGACACACGGAGCGACCCGGCTCTAGTTACAGACACACGGAGCGACCCGGCTCTAGTTACAGACACACGGAGCGACCCGGCTCTAGTTACAGACACACGGAGCGACCCGGCTCTAGTTACAGACACACGGAGCGACCCGGCTCTAGTTACAGACACACGGAGCGACCCGGCTCTAGTTACAGACACACGGAGCGACCCGGCTCTAGTTACAGACACACGGAGCTACCCGGCTCTAGTTACAGACACACGGAGCGACCCGGCTCTAGTTACAGACACACGGAGCGACCCGGCTCTAGTTACAGACACACGGAGCGACCCGGCTCTAGTTACAGACACACGGAGCGACCCTGCTCTAGTTACAGACACACGGAGCGACCCTGCTCTAGTTACAGGTACAGACACACGGAGCGACCCGGCTCTAGTTATAGACACACGGAGCGACCCGGCTCTAGTTATAGACACACGGAGCGACCCGGCTCTAGTTACAGACACACGGAGCGACCCGGCTCTAGTTACAGGTACAGACACACGGAGCGACCCGGCTCTAGTTATAGACACACGGAGCGACCCGGCTCTAGTTATAGACACACGGAGCGACCCGGCTCTAGTTACAGGTACAGACACACGGAGCGACCCGGCTCTAGTTACAGACACACGGAGCGACCCGGCTCTAGTTACAGACACAAGGAGCGACCCGGCTCTAGTTACAGACACACGGAGCGACCCGGCTCTAGTTACAGGTACAGACACGGAGCGACCCGGCTCTAGTTACAGACACACGGAGCGACCCGGCTCTAGTTACAGGTACAGACACACGGAGCGACCCGGCTCTAGTTACAGACACACGGAGCGACCCGGCTCTAGTTACAGGTACACGGAGCGACCCGGCTCTAGTTACAGGTACACGGAGCGACCCGGCTCTAGTTACAGGTACACGGAGCGACCCGGCTCTAGTTACAGGTACACGGAGCGACCCGGCTCTAGTTACAGGTACAGACACACGGAGCGACCCGGCTCTAGTTACAGACACACGGAGCGACGCGGCTCTAGTTACAGACACACGGAGCGACCCGGCTCTAGTTACAGGTACAGACACACGGAGCGACCCGGCTCTAGTTATAGACACACGGAGCGACCCGGCTCTAGTTACAGGTACAGACACACGGAGCGACCCGGCTCTAGTTACAGGTACAGACACACGGAGCGACCCGGCTCTAGTTACAGACACACGGAGCGACCCGGCTCTAGTTACAGACACAAGGAGCGACCCGGCTCTAGTTACAGACACACGGAGCGACCCGGCTCTAGTTACAGGTACAGACACGGAGCGACCCGGCTCTAGTTACAGACACACGGAGCGACCCGGCTCTAGTTACAGGTACAGACACGGAGCGACCCGGCTCTAGTTACAGACACACGGAGCGACCCGGCTCTAGTTACAGACACAAGGAGCGACCCGGCTCTAGTTACAGACACACGGAGCGACCCGGCTCTAGTTACAGGTACACGGAGCGACCCGGCTCTAGTTACAGACACACGGAGCGACCCGACTCTAGTTAAAAAACACGGAGCGACCCGGCTCTAGTTATAGACACACGGAGCGACCCGGCTCTAGTTACAGGTACAGACACGGAGCGACCCGGCTCTAGTTACAGACACACGGAGCGACCCGGCTCTAGTTACAGACACAAGGAGCGACCCGGCTCTAGTTACAGACACACGGAGCGACCCGGCTCTAGTTACAGACACAAGGAGCGACCCGGCTCTAGTTACAGACACACGGAGCGGCCCGGCTCTAGTTACAGACACACGGAGCGACCTGGCTCTAGTTACAGACACAAGGAGCGACCCGGCTCTAGTTACAGACACACGGAGCGACCCGGCTCTAGTTACAGGTACACGGAGCGACCCGGCTCTAGTTACAGACACACGGAGCGACCCGGCTCTAGTTAAAAAACACGGAGCGACCCGGCTCTAGTTAAAAAACACGGAGCGACCCGGCTCTAGTTATAGACACACGGAGCGACCCGGCTCTAGTTATAGACACACGGAGCGACCCGGCTCTAGTTATAGACACACGGAGCGACCCGGCTCTAGTTACAGGTACAGACACACGGAGCGACCCGGCTCTAGTTACAGGTACAGATACACGGAGCGACCCGGCTCTAGTTACAGGTACAGACACACGGAGCGACCCGGCTCTAGTTACAGACACACGGAGCGACCCGGCTCTAGTTATAGACACACGGAGCGACCCGGCTCTAGTTACAGGTACAGACACAAGGAGCGACCCGGCTCTAGTTACAGACACACGGAGCGACCCGGCTCTAGTTACAGACACACGGAGCGACCCGGCTCTAGTTACAGACACACGGAGCGACCCGGCTCTAGTTACAGACACACGGAGCGACCCGGCTCTAGTTACAGACACACGGAGCGACCCGGCTCTAGTTACAGGTACAGACACACGGAGCGACCCGGCTCTAGTTACAGACACACGGAGCGACCCGGCTCTAGTTACAGACACCGACCCGGCTCTAGTTACAGACACACGGAGCGACCCGGCTCTAGTTTCAGGTACAGACACACGGAGCGACCCGGCTCTAGTTACAGACACACGGAGCGACCCGGCTCTAGTTACAGACACACGGAGCGACCCGGCTCTAGTTACAGACACACGGAGCGGCCCGGCTCTAGTTACAGACACACGGAGCGACCCGGCTCTAGTTACAGACACACGGAGCGACCCGGCTCTAGTTAAAAAACACGGAGCGACCCGGCTCTAGTTATAGACACACGGAGCGACCCGGCTCTAGTTACAGACACACGGAGCGACCCGGCTCTCTAGTTAAAAAACACGGAGCGACCCGGCTCTAGTTATAGACACACGGAGCGGCCCGGCTCTAGTTACAGACACACGGAGCGACCCGGCTCTAGTTACAGACACACGGAGCGACCCGGCTCTAGTTACAGACACACGGAGCGACCCGGCTCTAGTTACAGACACACGGAGCGACCCGGCTCTAGCCGTCAATGAAAGTGAATGGGATGTGTGCAATTTGTCAAACTTTCAAATCAACTGATCAATTCCCGCTCTTCCCTCTCCCCCTCCCTCTCCCCCTCCTTCTCCCCCCTCCCTCTCTTCCCTCCCTCTCTTCCCTCCCTTCCCCTCCCTCTCTTCCCTCCCTTCCCCTCCCTCTCTTCCCTCCCTCCCCCTCCCTCTCTTCCCTCCCTCCCCCCTCCCCTCTCTTCCCTCCCCCCCTCCCTCTCTTCCCTCCCTCCCCCTCCCTCTCTCTTCCCCCTCCCTCTCTCTCTTCCCTCTCCCCTCCCTCTCTCCCTTCCCTCTCCCTTCCCTCTCTCTTCCCTCTCTCTCTCTCTCTCTTCCCTCTCCTCCCTCTCTTCCCTCTCCCCTCTCTTCCCTCTCCCTCTCTTCCCTCTCCCCCTCTTCCCCCTCCCCCTCTTCCCCCTCCCTCTCTTCCCCCTCCCTCTCCCTCCCTCATCCTCCTCCCTCTGTCTTCTCCCTCCAGTATCTACATCGCTCAGGAGAGTCATAGCAGCAGCGTCTCCCCGTCCTGGAGGAATGTGGGTGTGGTCAAGGCCCTGGCCCTGCCCATGGCTGTCACGGTAACCAAGTACCAATCGGGTACCACTTACGTCATCGTGGTGGGCAAGGACCGGTATGGTCGCTACGGACCGTACAGCGACGTACAGACTGTCCTCCTGGCATAGAGACATGGCGGGGAGTTCTGGTCGTCTAGATTGAAGGCCACTTTCTCCTCCCTCCCTCCCTCCCTCCAGAGGTGAGAGTTGAAAGGTCACTGAGATCTAATGACCTGCTAAACTCCGGGAATTTTCTGTGCGACCATCTAAAGAGGAACAGGAGGAGGGAATAAAAATGATTTTGTTGTTGTGTGTTTTCAATAGCATTACCGATCCGATGAAAGATACTCAGCGACGCACGTCCCAACTCAACCCACAGGGGGGGGGGGGGGGGGGGGGGTTCACTCCACCCTTGTACTTGATTTGATGAATTTAAGGTCACTATTTAGTGAGGAACTAACCTGAACGTAGACATAGTGGACGACATAGAGACTTCACTTCTGTTAGTGATGTTGGTGTATCTGTCCTAGTTGAGTCAACTCTGTTAGTGATGTTGGTATATCTGTCCTAGTTGAGTCAACTCTGTTAGTATATCTGGCCTAGTTGAGTCAACTGTTAGTATATCTGGCCTAGTTGAGTCAACTCTGTTAGTATATCTGTCCTCGTTGAGTCAACTCTGTTAGTATATCTGTCATAGTTGAGTCAACTCTGTTAGTGATGTTAGTATATCTGTCCTAGTTGAGTCAACTCTGTTAGTGATGTTGGTATATCTGTCCTTGTTGAGTCAACTCGGTTAGTGATGTTAGTATATCTGTCCTAGTTGAGTCAACTCTGTTAGTATATCTGGCCTAGTTGAGTCAACTCTGTTAGTATATCTGGCCTAGTTGAGTCAACTCTGTTGGTATATCTGGCCTAGTTGAGTCAACTCTGTTGGTATATCTGGCCTAGTTGAGTCAACTCTGTTGGTATATCTGGCCTAGTTGAGTCAACTCTGTTAGTACATCTGTCATAGTTGAGTCAACTCTGTTAGTGATGTTAGTATATCTGTCCTAGTTGAGTCAACTCTGTTAGTGATGTTGGTATGTCTGTCCTAGTTGAGTCAACTCTGTTAGTGATGTTAGTATATCTGTCCTCGTTGAGTCAACTCTGTTAGTACATCTGTCCTAGTTGAGTCAACTATGTTAGTACATCTGTCATAGTTGAGTCAACTCTGTTAGTGATGTTAGTATATCTGTCATAGTTGAGTCAAATCTGTTAGTGATGTTAGTATATCTGTCCTAGTTGAGTCAACTCTGTTAGTGATGTTAGTATATCTGTCCTAGTTGAGTCAACTCTGTTAGTGATGTTAGTATATCTGTCCTAGTTGAGTCAACTCTGTTAGTATATCTGTCCTAGTTGAGTCAACTCTGTTAGTGATGTTAGTATATCTGTCCTAGTTGAGTCAACTCTGTTAGTGATGTTGGTATATCTGTCCTAGTTGAGTCAACTATGTTAGTACATCTGTCATAGTTGAGTCAACTCTGTTAGTGATGTTAGTATATCTGTCCTCGTTGAGTCAACTCTGTTAGTACATCTGTCCTAGTTGAGTCAACTCTGTTAGTACATCTGTCCTAGTTGAGTCAACTATGTTAGTACATCTGTCATAGTTGAGTCAACTCTGTTAGTGATGTTGGTATATCTGTCCTAGTTGAGTCAACTCTGTTAGTGATGTTAGTATATCTGTCCTAGTTGAGTCAACTCTGTTAGTGATGTTAGTATATCTGTCCTAGTTGAGTCAACTCTGTTAGTGATGTTGGTCATGACTACCAGTCACTCCTGTTAGCAGATGATATTTCATAACTGTCTTGTTCAAATTTTAACCACCATTGTATAATAAAATATCTCAACGTTTCCAAACGTTGTCCTTGTAAAGTGTGTGTCTTTGATGATATGGAAAGGTTTGTCTGTATGGCCCACGTCTACAGAGCCTCTGACTGTGCAGGCTTTTGTCCCAACCCAGCACTAACGCATCTGATTTTCAAATACAATGGCCTAAATACCCACTATCTCCTCCAAGACTGTGTAGTTACCAGACCCTTTGATTAGAGACTCTCCAGGACTGTGTAGTTACCAACCCCTTTGATTAGAGACTCTCCAGGACTGTGTAGTTACCAGACCCTTTGATTAGAGACTCTCCAGGACTGTGTAGTTACCAGACCCTTTGATTAGAGACCCTCCAGGACTGTGTAGTTACCAGACCCTTTGATTAGAGACCCTCCAGGACTGTGTTAGTTACCAGACCCTTTGAATAGAGACTCTCCAGGACTGTGTAGTTACCAGACCCTTTGAATAGAGACTCTCCAGGACTGTGTAGTTACCAGACCCTTTGATTAGAGACTCTCCAGGACTGTGTAGTTACCAGACCCTTTGATTAGAGACTCTCCAGGACTGTGTAGTTACCAGACCCTTTGAATAGAGACTCCAGGACTGTGTAGTTACCAGACCCTTTGAATAGAGACTCTCCAGGACTGTGTAGTTACCAGACCCTTTGATTAGAGACTCTCCAGGACTGTGTTAGTTACCAGACCCTTTGATTAGAGACCCTCCAGGACTGTGTAGTTACCAGACCCTTTGATTAGAGACTCTCCAGGACTGTGTAGTTACCAGACCCTTTGATTAGAGACTCTCCAGGACTGTGTAGTTACCAGACCCTTTGATTAGAGACCATCTCTCTCCAGGACTGTGTAGTTACCAGACCCTTTGATTAGAGACTCTCCAGGACTGTGTAGTTACCAGACCCTTTGATTAGAGACCATCTCTCTCCAGGACTGTGTAGTTACCAGACCCTTTGAATAGAGACTCTCCAGGACTGTGTAGTTACCAGACCCTTTGATTAGAGACTCTCCAGGACTGTGTAGTTACCAGACCCTTTGATTAGAGACTCTCCAGGACTGTGTAGTTACCAGACCCTTTGAATAGAGACTCTCCAGGACTGTGTAGTTACCAGACCCTTTGATTAGAGACTCTCCAGGACTGTGTAGTTACCAGACCCTTTGATTAGAGACTCTCCAGGACTGTGTAGTTACCAGACCCTTTGATTAGAGACTCTCCAGGACTGTGTAGTTACCAGACCCTTTGAATAGAGACTCTCCAGGACTGTGTAGTTACCAGACCCTTTGATTAGAGACTCTCCAGGACTGTGTAGTTACCAGACCCTTTGATTAGAGACTCTCCAGGACTGTGTAGTTACCAGACCCTTTGAATAGAGACTCTCCAGGACTGTGTAGTTACCAGACCCTTTGAATAGAGACTCCAGGACTGTGTAGTTACCAAACCCTTTGAATAGAGACCATCTCTCTCCAGGACTGTGTAGTTACCAGACCCTTTGATTAGAGACTCTCCAGGACTGTGTAGTTACCAGACCCTTTGATTAGAGACCATCTCTCTCCAGGACTGTGTAGTTACCAGACCCTTTGATTAGAGACTCTCCAGGACTGTGTAGTTACCAGACCCTTTGATTAGAGACTCTCCAGGACTGTGTAGTTACCAGACCCTTTGATTAGAGACTCTCCAGGACTGTGTAGTTACCAGACCCTTTGATTAGAGACTCTCCAGGACTGTGTAGTTACCAGACCCTTTGATTAGAGACTCTCTCCAGGACTGTGTAGTTACCAGACCCTTTGATTAGAGACTCTCCAAGACTGTGTAGTTACCAGACCCTTTGATTAGAGACTCTCCAGGACTGTGTAGTTACCAGACCCTTTGATTAGAGACTCTCTCCAGGACTGTGTAGTTACCAGACCCTTTGATTAGAGACTCTCCAGGACTGTGTAGTTACCAGACCCTTTGATTAGAGACTCTCTCCAGGACTGTGTAGTTACCAGACCCTTTGAATAGAGACTCTCCAGGACTGTGTAGTTACCAGACCCTTTGAATAGAGACTCTCCAGGACTGTGTAGTTACCAGACCCTTTGATTAGAGACTCTCCAGGACTGTGTAGTTACCAGACCCTTTGATTAGAGACTCTCCAGGACTGTGTAGTTACCAGACCCTTTGATTAGAGACTCTCCAGGACTGTGTAGTTACCAGACCCTTTGATTAGAGACTCTCCAGGACTGTGTTAGTTACCAGACCCTTTGATTAGAGACTCTCCAGGACTGTGTAGTTACCAGACCCTTTGATTAGAGACTCTCCAGGACTGTGTAGTTACCAGACCCTTTGAATAGAGACTCTCCAGGACTGTGTAGTTACCAGACCCTTTGATTAGAGACTCTCCAGGACTGTGTAGTTACCAGACCCTTTGATTAGAGACTCTCCAGGACTGTGTAGTTACCAGACCCTTTGAATAGAGACTCTACAGGACTGTGTAGTTACCAGACCCTTTGATTAGAGACTCTCCAGGACTGTGTAGTTACCAGACCCTTTGATTAGAGACTCTCCAGGACTGTGTAGTTACCAGACCCTTTGATTAGAGACTCTCCAGGACTGTGTAGTTACCAGACCCTTTGATTAGAGACTCTCCAGGACTGTGTAGTTACCAGACCCTTTGAATAGAGACTCTACAGGACTGTGTTAGTTACCAAACCCTTTGTAGTAGTAGAGTATCTACACCTGTATTTGTTTTTTAAACATCTCTGTCCTGATCTAGGATCAGGTGTCCCCCTGGACATTTTCATATTATTCATCATGATTGGAAAAAGCCAAATTGATCCTAGGTCAGCACCCCATACACTGAGACGCTTTATGAAAACAGGCACTGAGCTGTTGGTTCACCAGCAGGTGGCGCCAGATCCCCAGACACCACGGTCTCTTTCAGGTCAAAAACAACTTGCACTTTCATTCCTAGGCTTTTGCGTCCCGAGTCTACACCCTTTTCCACAAGCGTGCACTTGCACATTTCGCATAAGATTGCTGTTTGCATTGGCTGGGAATTTCCAACATTTTTGTTAAATCCATGCGACAAGGTGTAGACTTGGGGATTAAGGGTGGAGAATGGGGGACGCAGACATTGACCTATACAGTTACCAGGACCAATGATCACTGGGGACAAGACGTCACTTTAATATAATATACATTTAACAACCCCCATGATGAGCCCAGGGGGGGGACTCTCTATGGAAACAACAAAGCCAAACAGAAGCTGCCGTTGGGGTAGAATAGAATCTAATAAAATGCTGTAGAATCCAAAAGAATGCTATAGAATCTAATAGAATGTTGTAGAATCTAATAGAATGCTATAGAATCTAATAGAATGCTGTAGAATCTAATAGAATGCTGTAGAATCTAATAGAATGCTGTAGAATCCGGGGTAGAAAGAGCCTTCAGTAACATCTTATCATTTCCATCACAACCCGTTTCCACATTCTACTGGTGTTATTCCATGAGGGAATGATACTTCATTTACAAACACATCAACAGAGACGATGCTTTCCAGTCTTCAGAATCAAAATGTGTTTTTTAATCTCTAGTTTGACCTGTAGCGTGTTGAGGGGGTAGCCTGGGTGATGTTCATTATGGATTAAACGTTATGAAACAGAGTTAAACGGGGAGATGCAGCCCCATCTTGTAAAATAAGAAACATTAATTTAGTGTTTCTTATTGAACAACGCTATGGTGTTCCCTACTGACCACTGCCATGCTGTCTCCTGGGTCTGTAGAGTGGCCCTACTGACCACCGCCATGCTGTCTCCTGGGTCTGTAGAGTGGCCATGCTGTCTCCTGGGTCTGTAGAGTGGCCATGCTGTCTCCTGGGTCTGTAGAGTGGCCATGCTGTCTCCTGGGTCTGTAGAGTGGCCCTACTGACCACCGCCATGCTGTCTCCTGGGTCTGTAGAGTGGCCATGCTGTCTCCTGGGTCCGTAGAGTGGCCATGCTGTCTCCTGGGTCTGTAGAGTGGCCATGCTGTCTCCTGGGTCTGTAGAGTGGCCATGCTGTCTCCTGGGTCTGTAGAGTGGCCATGCTGTCTCCTGGGTCTGTAGAGTGGCCATGCTGTCTCCTGGGTCTGTAGAGTGGCCATGCTGTCTCCTGGGTCTGTAGAGTGACCATGCTGTCTCCTGGGTCTGTAGAGTGGCCATGCTGTCTCCTGGGTCCGTAGAGTGGCCATGCTGTCTCCTGGGTCCGTAGAGTGGCCATGCTGTCTCCTGGGTCTGTAGAGTGGCCATGCTGTCTCCTGGGTCTGTAGAGTGGCCAGGCTGTCTCCTGGGTCTGTAGAGTGGCCATGCTGTCTCCTGGGTCTGTAGAGTGGCCATGCTGTCTCCTGGGTCTGTAGAGTGGCCATGCTGTCTCCTCTGGGTCTGTAGAGTGGCCATGCTGTCTCCTGGGTCTGTAGAGTGGCCATGCTGTCTCCTGGGTCTGTAGAGTGGCCATGCTGTCTCCTGGGTCTGTAGAGTGGCCATGCTGTCACCTGGGTCTGTAGAGTGGCCATGCTGTCTCCTGGGTCTGTAGAGTGGCCATGCTGTCTCCTGGGTCTGTAGAGTGGCCATGCTGTCTCCTGGGTCTGTAGAGTGGCCATGCTGTCTCCTGGGTCTGTAGAGTGGCCATGCTGTCTCCTGGGTCTGTAGAGTGGTCCTACTGACCACCGCCATGCTGTCTCCTGGGTCTGTAGAGTGGCCATGCTGTCTCCTGGGTCTGTAGAGTGGCCATGCTGTCTCCTGGGTCTGTAGAGTGGCCATGCTGTCTCCTGGGTCCGTAGAGTGGCCATGCTGTCTCCTGGGTCTGTAGAGTGGCCATGCTGTCTCCTGGGCCTGTAGAGTGGCCATGCTGTCTCCTGGGTCTGTAGAGTGGCCATGCTGTCTCCTGGGTCTGTAGAGTGGCCATGCTGTCTCCTGGGTCTGTAGAGTGGCCATGCTGTCTCCTGGGTCTGTAGAGTGGCCATGCTGTCTCCTGGGTCTGTAGAGTGGCCATGCTGTCTCCTGGGTCTGTAGAGTGGCCATGCTGTCTCCTGGGTCTGTAGAGTGGCCATGCTGTCTCCTGGGTCTGTAGAGTGGCCATGCTGTCTCCTGGGTCTGTAGAGTGGCCATGCTGTCTCCTGGGTCTGTAGAGTGGCCATGCTGTCTCCTGGGTCTGTAGAGTGGCCATGCTGTCTCCTGGGTCTGTAGAGTGGTCATGCTGTCTCCTGGGTCTGTAGAGTGGCCATGCTGTCTCCTGGGTCTGTAGAGTGGTCCTACTGACCACCGCCATGCTGTCCCCTGGGTCTGTAGAGTGGTCCTACTGACCACCGCCATGCTGTCCCCTGGGTCTGTAGTGGCCATGCTGTCTCCTGGGTCTGTAGAGTGGCCATGCTGTCTCCTGGGTCTGTAGTGGCCATGCTGTCTCCTGGGTCTGTAGAGTGGCCATGCTGTCTCCTGGATCTGTAGAGTGGCCATGCTGTCTCCTGGGTCTGTAGAGTGGCCATGCTGTCTCCTGGGTCTGTAGAGTGGCCCTACTGACCACCGCCATGCTGTCTCCTGGGTCTGTAGAGTGGCCATGCTGTCTCCTGGGTCCGTAGAGTGGCCATGCTGTCTCCTGGGTCTGTAGAGTGGCCATGCTGTCTCCTGGGTCTGTAGAGTGGCCATGCTGTCTCCTGGGTCTGTAGAGTGGCCATGCTGTCTCCTGGGTCTGTAGAGTGGCCATGCTGTCTCCTGGGTCTGTAGAGTGGTCCTACTGACCACCGCCATGCTGTCTCCTGGGTCTGTAGAGTGGCCATGCTGTCTCCTGGGTCCGTAGAGTGGCCATGCTGTCTCCTGGGTCTGTAGAGTGGCCATGCTGTCTCCTGGGTCCGTAGAGTGGCCATGCTGTCTCCTGGGTCTGTAGAGTGGCCATGCTGTCTCCTGGGTCCGTAGAGTGGCCATGCTGTCTCCTGGGTCTGTAGAGTGGCCATGCTGTCTCCTGGGTCTGTAGAGTGGTCCTACTGTCTCCTGGGTCTGTAGAGTGACCATGCTGTCTCCTGGGTCCGTAGAGTGGCCGTGCTGTCTCCTGGGTCTGTAGAGTGGCCGTGCTGTCTCCTGGGTCTGTAGAGTGGCCATGCTGTCTCCTGGGTCTGTAGAGTGGCCATGCTGTCTCCTGGGTCTGTAGAGTGGCCATGCTGTCTCCTGGGTCTGTAGAGTGGCCATGCTGTCTCCTGGGTCTGTAGAGTGGCCAGGCTGTCTCCTGGGTCTGTAGAGTGGTCCTACTGACCACCGCCATGCTGTCTCCTGTGTCAGTAGAGTGGCCATGCTGTCTCCTGGGTCTGTAGAGTGGCCATGCTGTCTCCTGGGTCTGTAGAGTGGCCATGCTGTCTCCTGGGTCTGTAGAGTGGCCATGCTGTCTCCTGGGTCTGTAGAGTGGTCCTACTGACCACCGCCATGCTGTCTCCTGGGCCTGTAGAGTGGCCATGCTGTCTCCTGGGTCTGTAGAGTGGCCATGCTGTCTCCTGGGTCTGTAGAGTGGCCATGCTGTCTCCTGGGTCTGTAGAGTGGCCATGCTGTCTCCTGGGTCTGTAGAGTGGTCATGCTGTCTCCTGGGTCTATAGAGTGGTCCTACTGACCACCGCCATGCTGTCTCCTGGGTCTGTAGAGTGGCCATGCTGTCTCCTGGGTCTGTAGAGTGGCCATGCTGTCTCCTGGGTCTATAGAGTGGTCCTACTGACCACCGCCATGCTGTCTCCTGGGTCTGTAGAGTGGCCATGCTGTCTCCTGGGTCTGTAGAGTGGCCATGCTGTCTCCTGGGTCTGTAGAGTGGCCATGCTGTCTCCTGGGTCTGTAGAGTGGCCATGCTGTCTCCTGGGTCTGTAGAGTGGCCATGCTGTCTCCTGGGTCTGTAGAGTGGCCATGCTGTCTCCTGGGTCTGTAGAGTGGCCATGCTGTCTCCTGGGTCTGTAGAGTGGCCATGCTGTCACCTGGGTCTGTAGAGTGGCCATGCTGTCTCCTGGGTCTGTAGAGTGGCCATGCTGTCTCCTGGGTCTGTAGAGTGGCCATGCTGTCTCCTGGGTCTGTAGAGTGGCCATGCTGTCTCCTGGGTCCGTAGAGTGGCCATGCTGTCTCCTGGGTCTGTAGAGTGGCCATGCTGTCTCCTGGGTCTGTAGAGTGGCCATGCTGTCTCCTGGGTCTGTAGAGTGGTCCTACTGACCACCGCCATGCTGTCTCCTGGGTCTGTAGAGTGGCCATGCCGTCTCCTGGGTCTGTAGAGTGGCCATGCTGTCTCCTGGGTCTGTAGAGTGGCCATGCTGTCTCCTGGGTCTGTAGAGTGGTCCTACTGACCACCGCCCTGCTGTCTCCTGGGTCCGTAGAGTGGCCATGCTGTCTCCTGGGTCTGTAGAGTGGCCATGCTGTCTCCTGGGTCTGTAGAGTGGCCATGCTGTCTCCTGGGTCTGTAGAGTGGCCATGCTGTCTCCTGGGTCTGTAGAGTGGCCATGCTGTCTCCTGGGTCTGTAGAGTGGCCATGCTGTCTCCTGGGTCTGTAGAGTGGCCATGCTCTCTCCTGGGTCTGTAGAGTGGCCATGCTGTCTCCTGGGTCTGTAGAGTGGCCCTACTGACCACCGCCATGCTGTCTCCTGGGTCTGTAGAGTGGCCATGCTGTCTCCTGGGTCTGTAGAGTGGCCATGCTGTCTCCTGGGTCTGTAGAGTGGCCATGCTGTCTCCTGGGTCTGTAGAGTGGCCATGCTGTCTCCTGGGTCTGTAGAGTAGCCATGCTGTCTCCTGGGTCTGTAGAGTGGCCGTGCTGTCTCCTGGGTCCGTAGAGTGGCCATGCTGTCTCCTGGGTCTGTAGAGTGGCCATGCTGTCTCCTGGGTCTGTAGAGTGGCCATGCTGTCTCCTGGGTCTGTAGAGTGGCCATGCTGTCTCCTGGGTCTGTAGAGGTCATGCTGTCTCCTGGGTCTGTAGAGTGGCCATGCTGTCTCCTGGGTCTGTAGAGTGGCCATGCTGTCTCCTGGGTCCGTAGAGTGGCCATGCTGTCTCCTGGGTCCGTAGAGTGGCCATGCTGTCTCCTGGGTCTGTAGAGTGGCCCTGCTGTCTCCTGGGTCTGTAGAGTGGTCATGCTGTCTCCTGGGTCCGTAGAGTGGCCATGCTGTCTCCTGGGTCTGTAGAGTGGCCCTACTGACCACCGCCATGCTGTCTCCTGGGTCTGTAGAGTGGCCATGCTGTCTCCTGGGTCTGTAGAGTGGCCATGCTGTCTCCTGGGTCTGTAGAGTGGCCATGCTGTCTCCTGGGTCTGTAGAGTGGCCATGCTGTCTCCTGGGTCTGTAGAGTGGCCCTGCTGTCTCCTGGGTCCGTAGAGTGGCCATGCTGTCTCCTGGGTCTGTAGAGTGGCCATGCTGTCTCCTGGGTCCGTAGAGTGGCCATGCTGTCTCCTGGGTCTGTAGAGTGGTCCTACTGACCACCGCCATGCTGTCTCCTGGGTCTGTAGAGTGGCCATGCTGTCTCCTGGGTCTGTAGAGTGGCCATGCTGTCTCCTGGGTCTGTAGAGTGGCCCTACTGACCACCGCCATGCTGTCTCCTGGGTCTGTAGAGTGGCCATGCTGTCTCCTGGGTCCGTAGAGTGGTCATGCTGTCTCCTGGGTCCGTAGAGTGGCCATGCTGTCTCCTGGGTCTGTAGAGTGGCCCTACTGACCACCGCCATGCTGTCTCCTGGGTCTGTAGAGGACATGATCCATCTTAACACCATCAAAGACAACTTCGGTACGTTTCATCAGAAAATATATCAACGTCGACGACAGAAGTCAAAGTGTAAATCGTTAAAACGGCCTCACCACAACAACGACAAACCACGATGTGGAACTCTTTACCGCAGTGACCTGTCAGTCAATTACACTGGCTTCTAGGGTTCAACTGCAAATGGCACCCTATTCCCTATCTAGTGCACTACTTTGGACCAGGGCTCCATGGCACCCTATTCCCTATCTAGTGCACTACTTTGGACCGGGGCTCCATGGCACCCTATTCCGTACACTACTTTGGACCAGGGCTCTATGGAACCCTATTCCCTATCTAGTACACTACTTTGGACCAGGGCTCTATGGCACCCTATTCCCTATCTAGTACACTACTTTGGACCAGGGCTCCATGGCACCCTATTCCCTATCTAGTACACTACTTTGGACCAGGGCTCCATGGCACCCTATTCACTATCTAGTACACTACTTTGGACCAGGGCTCTCTGGCACCCTATTCACTATCTAGTACACTATTTTGGACCAGGGCTCTTTGGCACCCTATTCCCTATCTAGTGCACTATTTTGGACCAGGGCTCCATGGCACCCTATTCCCTATCTAGTGCACTACTTTGGACCAGGGCTCTCTTTCTGCCTCCTAAATGGGTTCTAATCTCATACGGGCTCTCTTCCTGCCTCCTAAATGGGTTCTAATCTCATACGGGCTCTCTTTCTGCCTCCTAAATGGGTTCTAATCTCATACGGGCTCTCTTTCTGCCTCCTAAATGGGTTCTAATCTCATACGGGCTCTCTTTCTGCCTCCTAAATGGGTTCTAATCTCATACGGGCTCTGTTTCTGCCTCCTAAATGGGTTCTAATCTCATACGGGCTCTCTTCCTGCCTCCTAAATGGGTTCTAATCTCATACGGGCTCTCTTCCTGCCTCCTAAATGGGTTCTAATCTCATACTTCCTGGGCTCTCTTCCTGCCTCCTAAATGGGTTCTATTCTCATACGGGCTCTCTTTCTGCCTCCTAAATGGGTTCTAATCTCATACGGGCTCTCTTCCTGCCTCCTAAATGGGTTCTAATCTCATACGGGCTCTCTTCCCTCCTAAATGGGTTCTAATCTCATACGGGCTCTCTTTCTGCCTCCTAAATGGGTTCTAATCTCATACGGGCTCTCTTTCTGCCTCCTAAATGGGTTCTAATCTCATACGGGCTCTCTTTCTGCCTCCTAAATGGGTTCTAATCTCATACGGGCTCTCTTTCTGCCTCCTAAATGGGTTCTAATCTCATACGGGCTCTCTTTCTGCCTCCTAAATGGGTTCTAATCTCATACGGGCTCTCTTTCTGCCTCCTAAATGGGTTCTAATCTCATACGGGCTCTCTTTCTGCCTCCTAAATGGGTTCTAATCTCATACGGGCTCTGTTTCTGCCTCCTAAATGGGTTCTAATCTCATACGGGCTCTGTTTCTGCCTCTTAAATGGGTTCTAATCTCATACGGGCTCTCTTTCTGCCTCCTAAATGGGTTCTAACCCACTCATACGGGCTCTCTTTCTGCCTCCTAAATGGGTTCTAACCCACTATAGACCCCTGTCTCATAACCCCTGTTATAACAGACTGTGTCTGCCTCCCCTAAATGGGTTCTAATCTATGGGACATACGGGCTCTCTTTCTGCCTCCTAAATGGGTTCTAATCTCATACGGGCTCTGTTTCTGCCTCCTAAATGGGTTCTAATCTCATACGGGCTCTATAGTTTCTGCCTCCCTTAAATGGACTGGTTAATGGGACCCACTATAGACTAATCTGTGTCATACCCACTATAGCTCTCTTTCTGCCTCCCCTGTTAAATGGGTTCTAATCTCATACGGGCTCTCTTTCTGCCTCCTAAATGGACTGTTCTAATCCACTATAGACCCCTGTTATAACAGACTGTGTCTATGGGACCCACTCATTCTGCCTCCCACTAAATGGACTGTTCTAATCTCATACGGGCTCTGTTATAACAGACTTGTCTGACTCCTAAATGTTATAACAGACTGTTCTATGGGATCTCATAACAGGGTCTCTCTTTATAACTGCCTCCTAAACAGACTGGGTTCCCCTATATGTGTCTCCCACTATAGACGGGCTCTCTTCAGACTGCCTCCCACTAAATGTTATAACAGACTGTTCTATGGGACCCACTATAGACCCCTGTTATAACAGACTGTGTCTATGGGACTTCCCCCTGTTATAACAGACTGTGTCTACTATAGACCCCTGTTATAACAGACTGTGTCTATGGGACCCACTCCCCTGTTATAACAGACTGTGTCTATGGGACCCACTATAGACCCCTGTTATAACAGACTGTGTCCTATGGGACCCACTAAGACCCCTGTTATAACAGACTGTGTCTATGGGACCTCATACGACCTCCCACTCTGTTATAACAGACTGTGTCTATGGGACCCACTATAGACCCCTGTTATAACAGACTGTGTCTATGGGACCCACTATAGACCCCTGTTATAACAGACTGGCTCCCACTATAGTGTCTATGGGACCCACTATAGACCCCTGTTACTATAGACCCCTGTTATAACAGACTGTGTCTATGGGACCCACTATAGACCCCTGTTATAACAGACTGTGTCTATGGGACCCACTATGGGACCCACTATAGACCCCTTATAACAGACTGTTATAACAGACTGTGTCTATGGGACCCACTATAGACCCCTGTTATAACAGACTGTGTCTATGGGACCCACTATAGACCCCTGTTATAACAGACTGTGTCTATGGGACCCACTATAGACCCCTGTTATAACAGACTGTGTCTATGGGACCCACTATAGACCCCTGTTATAACAGACTGTGTCTATGGGACCCACTATAGACCCCTGTTATAACAGACTGTGTCTATGGGACCCACTATAGACCCCTGTTATAACAGACTGTGTCTATGGGACCCACTATAGACCCCTGTTATAACAGACTGTGTCTATGGGACCCACTATAGACCCCTGTTATAACAGACTGTGTCTATGGGACCCACTATAGACCCCTGTTATAACAGACTGTGTCTATGGGACCCACTATAGACCCCTGTTATAACAGACTGTGTCTATGGGACCCACTATAGACCCCTGTTATAACAGACTGTGTTATATGTGTCTATGGACCCACTATAGACCCCTGTTATAACAGACTGTGTCTATGGGACCCACTATAGACCCCTGTTATAACAGACTGTGTCTATGGGACCCACTATAGACCCCTGTTATAACAGACTGTGTCTATGGGACCCACTATAGACCCCTGTTATAACAGACTGTGTCTTATAACAGACTGGACCCACTATAGACCCCTTATAACAGACTGTACCCAACATAACAGACTGTGTCTATCCCACTATGTTATAACAGACTGATGGGACCCACTATAGACCCCTGTTATAACAGACTGTGTCTATGGGACCCACTATAGACCCCTGTTATAACAGACTGTGTCTATGGGACCCACTATAGACCCCTGTTATAACAGACTGTGTCTATGGGACCCACTATAGACCCCTGTTATAACAGACTGTGTCTATGGGACCCACTATAGACCCCTGTTATAACAGACTGTGTCTATGGGACCCACTATAGACCCCTGTTATAACAGACTGTGTCTATGGGACCCACTATATGTTATAACAGACTGTGTCTATGGGACCCACTATAGACCCCTGTTATAACAGACTGTGTCTATGGGACCCACTATAGACCCCTGTTATAACAGACTGTGTCTATGGGACCCACTATAGATAACAGACTGTGTCTATGTGTCTATGGGACCCACTATATAACAGACTGTGTCCCCACTGTTATAACAGACTGTGTCTATGGGACCCACTATAGACCCCTGTTATAACAGACTGTGTCTATGGGACCCACTATAGACCCCTGTTATAACAGACTGTGTCTATGGGACCCACTATAGACCCCTGTTATAACAGACTGTGTCTATGGGACCCACTATAGACCCCTGTTATAACAGACTGTGTCTATGGGACCCACTATAGACCCCTGTTATAACAGACTGTGTCTATGGGACCCACTATAGACCCCTGTTATAACAGACTGTGTCTATGGACCCACTCCCCTATGACCCCTGTTATAACAGACTGTGTCTACCCACTATAGACCCCTGTTATAACAGACTGTGTCTATGGGACCCACTATAGACCCCTGTTATAACAGACTGTGTCTATGGGACCCACTATAGACCCCTGTTATAACAGACTGTGTCTATGGGACCCACTATGTTATAACAGACTGTGTCTATGGGACCCACTATAGTTATAACAGACTGTGTCTATGGGACCCACTATAGACCCCTGTTATAACAGACTGTGTCTATGGGACCCACTATAGACCCCTGTTATAACAGACTGTGTCTATGGGACCCACTATAGACCCCTGTTATAACAGACTGTGTCTATGGGACCCACTATAGACCCCTGTTATAACAGACTGTGTCTATGGGACCCACTATAGACCCCTGTTATAACAGACTGTGTCCCCACTATAGACCCCTGTTATAACAGACTGTGTCTATGGGACCCACCCCTATAACAGACCCCTGTTATAACCCCTGTTAGACTGTGTCTATGGGACCCACTATAGACCCACTGTTTATAACAGACTGTGTCTATGGGACCCACTATAGACCCCTGTTATAACAGACTGTGTCTATGGGACCCACTATAGACCCCTGTTATAACAGACTGTGTTTATGGGACCCACTATAACAGGGGACCCACTATAGACCCCTGTTATAACAGACTGTGTCTATGGGACCCACTATAGACCCCTGTTATAACAGACTGTGTCTATGGGACCCACTATAGACCCCTGTTATAACAGACTGTGTCTATGGGACCCACTATAGACCCCTGTTATAACAGACTGTGTCTATGGGACCCACTATAGACCCCTGTTATAACAGACTGTGTCTATGGGACCCACTATAGACCC
The DNA here is from genome assembly GCF_036934945.1 of Oncorhynchus masou masou. Lineage (NCBI taxonomy): Eukaryota > Metazoa > Chordata > Actinopteri > Salmoniformes > Salmonidae > Oncorhynchus > Oncorhynchus masou. Next base: position 38,597,230 of record NC_088225.1, read on the forward strand.
CTGTTATAACAGACTGTGTCTATGGGACCCACTATAGACCCCTGTTATAACAGACTGTGTCTATGGGACCCACTATAGACCCCTGTTATAACAGACTGTGTCTATATAGGACCCTGTTATAACTATATAACAGACTGTGTCTATGGGACCCCCCCTGTTATAACAGACTGTGTCTATGGGACCCACTATAGACCCCTGTTATAACAGACTGTGTCTATGGGACCCACTATAGACCCCTGTTATAACAGACTGTGTCTATGGGACCCACTATAGACCCCTGTTATAACAGACTGTGTCTATGGGACCCACTATAGACCCCTGTTATAACAGACTGTGTCTATGGGACCCACTATAGACCCCTGTTATAACAGACTGTGTCTATGGGACCCACTAACAGACCCCTGTTTATAACAGACTGTGTCTATGGGACCCCTGTTATAACTATGTCTATGGGACCCACTATAGACCCCTGTTATAACAGACTGTGTCTATGGGACCCACTATAGACCCCTGTTATAACAGACTGTGTCTATGGGACCCACTATAGACCCCTGTTATAACAGACTGTGTCTATGGGACCCACTATAGACCCCTGTTATAACAGACTGTGTCTATGGGACCCACTATAGACCCCTGTTATAACAGACTGTGTCTATGGGACCCACTATAGACCCCTGTTATAACAGACTGTGTCTATGGGACCCACTATAGACCCCTGTTATAACAGACTGTGTCTATGGGACCCACTATAGACCCCTGTTATAACAGACTGTGTCTATGGGACCCACTATAGACCCCTGTTATAACAGACTGTGTCTATGGGACCCACTATAGACCCCTGTTATAACAGACTGTGTCTATGGGACCCACTATAGACCCCTGTTATAACAGACTGTGTCTATGGGACCCACTATAGACCCCTGTTATAACAGACTGTGTCTATGGGACCCACTATAGACCCCTGTTATAACAGACTGTGTCTATGGGACCCACTATAGACCCATAACAGACTGTGTCTATGGGACCCACTATAGACCCCTGTTATAACAGACTGTGTCTATGGGACCCACTATAGACCCCTGTTATAACAGACTGTGTCTATGGGACCCACTGTGTCTATAGGACCCACTGTTTATAACAGACTGTGTCTAACAGACTGTGTCTATGGGACCCACTATAGACCCCTGTTATAACAGACTGTGTCTATGGGACCCATGGGACCCACTATAGACCCCTGTTATAACAGACTGTGTCTATGGGACCCACTATAGACCCCTGTTATAACAGACTGTGTCTATGGGACCCACTATAGACCCCTGTTATAACAGACTGTGTCTATGGGACCCACTATAGACCCCTGTTATAACAGACTGTGTCTATGGGACCCACTGGTTATAACAGACTGTGTCTATGGGACCCACTATAGACCCCTGTTATAACAGACTGTGTCTATGGGACCCACTATAGACCCCTGTTATAACAGACTGTGTCTATGGGACCCACTATAGACCCCTTATAACAGTTATAACAGACTGTGTCTATGGGACCCACTATAGACCCCTGTTATAACAGACTGTGTCTATGGGACCCACTATAGACCCCTGTTATAACAGACTGTGTCTATGGGACCCACTATAGACCCCTGTTATAACAGACTGTGTCTATAGGGACCCACTATAGACCCCTGTTATAACAGACTGTGTCTATGGGACCCACTATAGACCCCCCCTGTTATAACAGACTGTGTCTATGGGACCCACTATAGACCCCTGTTATAACAGACTGTGTCTATGGGACCCACTATAGACCCCTGTTATAACAGACTGTGTCTATGGGACCCACTATAGACCCCTGTTATAACAGACTGTGTCTATGGGACCCACTATAGACCCCTGTTATAACAGACTGTGTCTATGGGACCCACTATAGACCCCTGTTATAACAGACTGTGTCTATGGGACCCACTATAGACCCCTGTTATAACAGACTGTGTCTATGGGACCCATAACAGACTGTGTCTATGGGACCCCTATAGTTTATAACAGACTGTGTCTATGGGACCCACTATAGACCCCTGTTATAACAGACTGTGTCTATGGGACCCACTATATAACAGACCCCTGTTATAACAGACTGTGTCTATGGGACCCACTATAGACCCCTGTTATAACAGACTGTGTCTATGGGACCCACCCCCTGTTATAACTGTGTCTATGGGACCCACTATAGACCCCTGTTATAACAGACTGTGTCTATGGGACCCACTATAGACCCCTGTTATAACAGACTGTGTCTATGGGACCCACTATAGACCCCTGTTATAACAGACTGTGTCTATGGGACCCAGACTGTGTCTATAGACCCCTGTTATAACAGACTGTGTCTATGGGACCCACTATAGACCCCTGTTATAACAGACTGTGTCTATGGGACCCACTATAGACCCCTGTTATAACAGACTGTGTCTATGTTATAACAGACTGTGTCTATGGGACCCACTCCCCTGTTATAACAGACTATGGGACCCACTATAGACCCCTGTTATAACAGACTGTGTCTATGGGACCCACTATAGACCCCTGTTATAACAGACTGTGTCTATGGGACCCACTATAGACCCCTTTATAACAGACTGTGTCTATGGGACCCACTATAGACCCCTGTTATAACAGACTGTGTCTATGGGACCCACTATAGACCCCTGTTATAACAGACTGTGTCTATGGGACCCACTATAGACCCCTGTTATAACAGACTGTGTCTATGGGACCCACTATAGACCCCTGTTATAACAGACTGTGTCTATGGGACCCACTATAGACCCCTGTTATAACAGACTGTGTCTATGGGACCCACTATAGACCCCTGTTATAACAGACTGTGTCTATGGGACCCACTACAGACCCCCACTGTTATAACAGACTGTGTCTATGGGACCCACTATAGACCCCCACTGTTATAACAGACTGTGTCTATGGGACCCACTATAGACCCCTGTTATAACAGACTGTGTCTATGGGACCCACTATAGACCCCTGTTATAACAGACCCCTGTTATAACAGACTCTATGGGACCCACTATAGACCCCTGTTATAACAGACTGTGTCTATGGGACCCACTATAGACCCCTGTTATAACAGACTGTGTCTATGGGACCCACTATAGACCCCTGTTATAACAGACTGTGTCTATGGGACCCACTATAGACCCTGTTATAACAGACTGTGTCTATGGGACCCACTATGTCTATGACCCCCCTGTTATAACAGACTGTGTCTATGGGACCCACTGTGTCTATGGGACCCACTATAGACCCCTGTTATAACAGACTGTGTCTATGGGACCCACTATAGACCCCTGTTATAACAGACTGTGTCTATGGGACCCACTATAGACCCCTGTTATAACAGACTGTGTCTATGGGACCCACTATAACAGACTGTGTCTATGGGACTATAGACCCCTGTTATAACAGACTGTGTCTATGGGACCCACTATAGACCCCTGTTATAACAGACTGTGTCTATGGGACCCACTATAGACCCCTGTTATAACAGACTGTGTCTATGGGACCCACTATAGACCCCTGTTATAACAGACTGTGTCTATGGGACCCACTATAGACCCCTGTTATAACAGACTGTGTCTATGGGACCCACTATAGACCCCTGTTATAACAGACTGTGTCTATGGGACCCCTGTTATAACAGACTGTGTCTATGGGACCCACTATAGACCTGTGTCTATGGGACCCACTGTTATAACAGACTGTGTCTATGGGACCCACTATAGACCCATAACAGACTGTGTCTATAGGACCCACTATAGTTATAACAGACTGTGTCTATGGGACCCACTATAGACCCCTGTTATAACAGACTGTGTCTATGGGACCCACTATAGACCCCTGTTATAACAGACTGTGTCTATGGGACCCACTATAGACCCCTGTTATAACAGACTGTGTCTATGGGACCCACTATAGACCCCTGTTATAACAGACTGTGTCTATGGGACCCACTATAGACCCCTGTTATAACAGACTGTGTCTATGGGACCCACTATGGACCCCTGTTATAACAGACTGTGTCTATGGGACCCACTTATAACAGACTGTGTCTAGGACCCACTATAGTTATAACAGACTGTGTCTATGGGACCCACTATAGACCCAGACTGTTATAACAGACCCCTGTTATAACAGACTGTGTCTATGGGACCCACTATAGACCCCTGTTATAACAGACTGTGTCTATGGGACCCACTATAGACCCCTGTTATAACAGACTGTGTCTATGGGACCCACTATAGACCCCTGTTATAACAGACTGTGTCTATGGGACCCACTATAGACCCCTGTTATAACAGACTGTGTCTATGGGACCCACTATAGACCCCTGTTATAACAGACTGTGTCTATGGGACCCACTATAGACCCCTGTTATAACAGACTGTGTCTATGGGACCCACTATAGACCCCTGTTATAACAGACTGTGGACCCACTCCCCTATAACAGACTGGACCCACTATAGACCCCCACTATAGACCCCTTATAACAGACTGTGTCTATGGGACCCACTATAGACCCTGTGTCTGTTATAACAGACTGTGTCTATGGGACCCACTATAGACCCCTGTTATAACAGACTGTGTCTATGGGACCCACTATAGACCCCTGTTATAACAGACTGTGTCAGACTGTGTCTATGGGACCCACTATAGAACAGACTGTGTCTATGTTATAACAGACTGTGTCTATGGGACCCACTATAGACCCCTGTTATAACAGACTGTGTCTATGGGACCCACCCCTATAGACCCCCCCTGTTATAACAGACTGTGTCTATGGGACCCACTATAGACCCCTGTTATAACAGACTGTGTCTATGGGACCCACTATAGACCCCTGTTATAACAGACTGTGTCTATGGGACCCACTATAGACCCCTGTTATAACAGACTGTGTCTATGGGACCCACTATAGACCCCTGTTATAACAGACTGTGTCTATGGGACCCACTATAGACCCCTGTTATAACAGACTGTGTCTATGGGACCCACTATAGACCCCTGTTATAACAGACTGTGTCTATGGGACCCACTATAGACCCCTGTTATAACAGATAACTGTGTCTATGGGACCCACTATAGACCCCTGTTATAACAGACTGTGTCTATGGGACCCACTGGGACCCACTATAGACCCCTGTTATAACAGACTGTCTATGGGACCCACTATAGACCCCTGTTATAACAGACTGTGTCTATGGGACCCACTATAGACCCCTGTTATAACAGACTGTGTCTATGGGACCCCTGTTATAACAGACTGTGTCTATAGGACCCACTATAGTGTTATAACAGACTGTGTCTATGGGACCCACTATAGACCCCTGTTATAACAGACTGTGTCTATGGGACCCACTATAGACCCCTGTTATAACAGACTGTGTCTATGGGACCCACTATAGACCCCTGTTATAACAGACTGTGTCTATGGGACCCACTATAGACCCCTGTTATAACAGACTGTGTCTATGGGACCCACTATAGACCCCTGTTATAACAGACTGTGTCTATGGGACCCACTATAGACCCCTGTTATAACAGACTGTGTCTATGGGACCCACTATAGACCCCTGTTATAACAGACTGTGTCTATGGGACCCACTATAGTGGTTGTATTGTATCCCCTGTTAAAACTCAGACTCGTTGTTCTAGTGGGTTCCATTCTGTTTTTATTCCAGTTAGATAGTGGATCGTCCTTATCCCCTTATTCTTTAATGTCCTCGATATTAACCTCAGCACCTTTCACCAGATAGACCGGCAAGCAGACAGACAGACAGATGGGCAGGGAGGGAGGCAGACGGACAGTTGGGCAGGGAGGGAGGCAGACGGACAGATGGGCAGGGAGGGAGGCAGACGGACAGGCCAGCAGGGAGGAAGGCAGACAGACAGATGGCCAGGCCAGCAGGGAGGGAGGCAGACAGACGGACAGGCCAGCAGGGAGGGAGGCAGACAGACAGATGGACAGGCCAGCAGGGAGGGAGGCAGACAGACAGATGGGCAGGGAGGGAGGCAGACGGACAGATGGGCAGGGAGGGAGGCAGACAGACAGATCGACAGGCCAGCAGGGAGGGAGGCAGACAGACAGATGGCCAGGCCAGCAGGGAGGGAGGTTATAACAGACAGACGGACTGTGTCTATGGCCAGCAGGGAGGGGGACCCAGGCAGACAGACAGATGGACAGGCCAGCAGGAGGGAGGCAGACAGACAGATGGGCATAACAGGGAGGTCTAGGGACAGACAGACAGATGGGCAGGGAGGGAGGGAGGCAGACAGACAGATCGACAGGCCAGCAGGGAGGGAGGCAGACAGACAGGCCAGCAGGGAGGGAGGCAGACAGGCCAGCAGGGAGTGAGGCAGACAGACAGACGGACAGGCCAGCAGGGAGGGAGGCAGACAGACAGATGAACAGGCCAGCAGGGAGGAAAGCAGACGGACAGCCAGCAGGGAGGAAAGCAGACGGACAGGCCAGCAGGGAGGGAGGCAGACAGACAGATGGACAAGCCAGCAGGGAGGAAAGCAGACGGACAGCCAGCAGGGAGGAAAGCAGACAGACAGGCCAGCAGAGAGGGAGGCAGACGGACAGGCCAGCAGGGAGGGAGGCAGACAGACAGACGGGCCGGCAGACAATCCTACATACTCCACCTTCTACAGGAGGTTTACTCTCGTAGAACTATACACAGTGTTGTCCTGCTCAGTCTTAAACATCGATCTGGCATTACGTATTTCAACCATACACCATTTATTGGTCCATTCGTTATTCAAATTTACCGCATTGACGTCACCATGGAAACTCCACGCCCAACCCCCCCACTATAGACCCCTGTTAAAAACAAAAACAAACAAACAAACAAACAACAACAGGCTGATATGTGGAGAAAACGTCTTTTAAAACAGCCGCTCTTAACAACAACATGTTTAGAGTTACCTTGTTAGCTAACAGACTGTCAGTGTACACACTTCCTCTGTTCAATTACGACGTGTTTGTGTGTCCTTGTAGAGTGTTTTATTTGCGTTTCCTCAACACCAGATACATGAGTCCACTGATGAAAGTCATGGGGAAACTGATCCAGGCCAGGACGTAGGATGAACCATATCCTCCCTCCCTTTATAACAGAGACTCCTCCCCTGTAAAACCCTCCCTCTCCGCCGTGTAGATGGACGCGCCCCTGTTATAACAGATCATCACACACAGGCCTGGGGGAGGAGGAGACTGAGGGGGTTAGGAACTAGGATAGGAAGGGGGTAGGATACAGGAACACTGGTCTGGAGGAGGAGGGGGACTGTTAGGAACTAGGATAGGAAGGGGGTAGGATACAGGAACACTGGCCTGGAGGAGGACCCCTGGGGGGGTTAGGAACTAGGATAGGAAGGGGGGACCCACTAGGATACAGGAACACTGGCCTGGGGGAGGAGGGGGGTTAGGAACTAGGATAGGAAGGATACAGGAACACAGGCCTGGGGGAGGAGGGAGGGGGTTAGGAACTAGGATAGGAAGGGGTAGGATACAGGAACACTGGCCTGGGGGAGGAGGGGGGGTTAGGAACTAGGATAGGAAGGATACAGGAACACAGGCCTGGGGGAGGAGGAGGGGGGTTAGGAACTAGGATAGGAAGGGGGTAGGATACAGGAACACTGGCCTGGGGGAGGAGGGGGGTTAGGAACTAGGATAGGAAGGATACAGGAACACAGGCCTGGGGGAGGAGGAGGGGGGGTTAGGAACTAGGATAGGAAGGGGGTAGGATACAGGAACACTGGCCTGGGGGAGGAGGGGGGGTTAGGAACTAGGATAGGAAGGATACAGGAACACAGGCCTGGGGGAGGAGGAGGGGGGGGATAGGAACTAGGATAGGAAGGGGGTAGGATACAGGAACACTGGCCTGGGGGAGGAGGGGGGGTTAGGAACTAGGATAGGAAGGATACAGGAACACAGGCCTGGGGGAGGAGGAGGGGGGGTTAGGAACTAGGATAGGAAGGGGGTAGGATACAGGAACACTGGTCTGGAGGAGGAGGAGGAGGGGGGGGTTAGGAACTAGGATAGGAAGGGGGTAGGATACAGGAACACTGGTCTGGAGGAGGAGGGGGGTTAGGAACTAGGATAGGAAGGGGGTAGGAACTAGGATAGGAAGGGTACAGGAACACAGGCCTGGGGGAGGAGGGGGGTTAGGAACTAGGATAGGAAGGATACAGGAACACAGGCCTGGGGGAGGAGGAGGGGGGTTAGGAACTAGGATAGGAAGGGGGTAGGATACAGGAACACTGGCCTGGGGGAGGAGGGGGGTTAGGAACTAGGATAGGAAGGATACAGGAACACAGGCCTGGGGGAGGAGGAGGGGGGTTAGGAACTAGGATAGGAAGGGGGTAGGATACAGGAACACTGGTCTGGGGGAGGAGGAGGAGGAGGAGGAGGAGGGTTAGGAACTAGGATAGGAAGGGGGTAGGATACAGGAACACTGGCCTGGAGGAGGAGGAGGAGGGGGGGTTAGGAACTAGGATAGGAAGGGGGTAGGATACAGGAACACTGGCCTGGAGGAGGAGGGGGGTTAGGAACTAGGATAGGAAGGGGGTAGGATACAGGAACACTGGTCTGGAGGAGGAGGGGGTTAGGGGGGTAACTAGGATAGGAAGGGGTAGGAACTAGGATAGGAAGGGGGTACAGGAACACAGGCCTGGAGGATGGGGGGGGGGGTTAGGAACTAGGATAGGAAGGGGGTAGGAACTAGGATAGGAAGGATACAGGAACACAGGCCTGGAGGATGGGGGGGGGGTTAGGAACTAGGATAGGAAGGGGGGGGTAGGAACTAGGATAGGAAGGATACAGGAACACAGGCCTGGGGGGGGGTTAGGAACTAGGATAGGAAGGGGGGATAGGAACTAGGATAGGAAGGATACAGGAACACAGACCTGGGGGAGGAGGAGGAGGGGGGTTAGGAACTAGGATAGGAATGGGGTAGGAACTAGGATAGGAAGGATACAGGAACACAGGCCTGGGGGAGGAGGAGGAGGGGGGGTTAGGAACTAGGATAGGAAGGGGGTAGGATACAGGAACACAGGCCTGGGGGAGGAAGAGGAGGGGGGGGTTAGGAACTAGGATAGGAAGGGGGTAGGAACTAGGATAGGAAGGAGGATACTGGAACACTGGCCTGGAGGAGGAGGAGGAGGGGGGTTAGGAACTAGGATAGGAAGGGGGTAGGATACAGGAACACTGGCCTGGAGGAGGAGGGGGGGGTTAGGAACTAGGTTAGGAAGGGGGTTGGATACAGGAACATAGGCCTGGGGGAGGAGGAGGAGGAAGAGGAGGGGGTTAGGAACTAGGATAGGAAGGGGGTTGGATACAGGAACACTGGCCTGGGGGAGGAGGAGGAGGAGGAGGAGGGGGGTTAGGAACTAGGATAGGAAGAGGGTAGGATACAGGAACACTGGTCTGGGGGAGGAGGAGGAGGAGGGGGGTTAGGAACTAGGATAGGAAGGGGGTAGGATACAGGAACATAGGCCTGGGGGAGGAAGAGGAGGAGGAGGAGGAGGAGGGGGGGTTAGGAACTAGGATAGGAATGGGGTAGGATACAGGAACACTGGTCTGGGGGAGGAGGAGGAGGAGGAGGAGGAGGGTTAGGAACTAGGATAGGAAGGGGTTAGGATACAGGAACATAGGCCTGGGGGAGGAAGAGGAGGAGGAGGAGGAACACTGGAGGGGGGAGGGGTTAGGAACTAGGATAGGAATGGGGTAGGATACAGGAACACTGGCCTGGGGGAGGAGGAGGAGGAGGAGGAGGGTTAGGAACTAGGATAGGAAGGGGGTAGGATACAGGAACACTGGCCTGGAGGAGGAGGAGGGTTAGGAACTAGGATAGGAAGGGGGTAGGATACAGGAACACTGGCCTGGAGGAGGAGGAGGAGGGGGGTTAGGAACTAGGATAGGAAGGGGGTTGGATACAGGAACACTGGCCTGGGGGAGGAGGAGGAGGAGGAGGAGGGGGTTAGGAACTAGGATAGGAAGAGGGTAGGATACAGGAACACTGGCCTGGAGGAGGAGGAGGAACACTGGAGGAGGGGGGTTAGGAACTAGGATAGGAAGGGGGTTGGATACAGGAACACTGGTCTGGGGGAGGAGGAGGAGGAGGGGGGTTAGGAACTAGGATAGGAAGGGGGTAGGATACAGGAACATAGGCCTGGGGGGAGGAAGAGGAGGAGGAGGAGGAGGGGGGGTTAGGAACTAGGATAGGAATGGGGTAGGATACAGGAACACTGGTCTGGGGGAGGAGGAGGAGGAGGAGGAGGAGGGGGGTTAGGAACTAGGATAGGAATGGGGTAGGATACAGGAACACTGGCCTGGGGGAGGAGGAGGAGGAGGAGGAGGGTTAGGAACTAGGATAGGAAGGGGGTAGGATACAGGAACACTGGCCTGGAGGAGGAGGAGGGTTAGGAACTAGGATAGGAAGGGGGTAGGATACAGGAACACTGGCCTGGGGGAGGAGGAGGAGGAGGGGGGGTTAGGAACTAGGATAGGAAGGGGGTAGGATACAGGAACACTGGCCTGGGGGAGGAGGAGGAGGAGGAGGAAGGGGTTAGGAACTAGGATAGGAAGGGGGTAGGATACAGGAACACTGGCCTGGAGGAGGAGGAGGGTTAGGAACTAGGATAGGAAGGGGGTAGGATACAGGAACACTGGCCTGGGGGAGGAGGAGGGAGGAGGGGGGTTAGGAACTAGGATAGGAAGGGGGTAGGATACAGGAACACTGGCCTGGGGGGAGGAGGAGGAGGAGGAGGAGGGTTAGGAACTAGGATAGGAAGGGGGTAGGATACAGGAACACTGGCCTGGAGGAGGAGGAGGAGGGGGGGTTAGGAACTAGGATAGGAAGGAGGTAGGATACAGGAACACTGGCCTGGGGGAGGAGGAGGGGGGGGGGGTTAGGAACTAGGATAGGAAGGGGGTAGGATACAGGAACACTGGCCTGGAGGAGGAGGAGGGGGGGTTAGGAACTAGGATAGGAAGGGGGTAGGATACAGGAACACTGGTCTGGAGGAGGAGGAGGGGGGGTTAGGAACTAGGATAGGAAGGGGGTAGGATACAGGAACACTGGCCTGGAGGAGGAGGAGGGGGTTAGGAACTAGGATAGGAAGGGGGTAGGATACAGGAACACTGGTCTGGAGGAGGAGGAGGGGGTTAGGAACTAGGATAGGAAGGGGGTAGGATACAGGAACACTGGCCTGGAGGAGGAGGAGGGGGGGAGTTAGGAACTAGGATAGGAAGGGGGTAGGATACAGGAACACTGGCCTGGAGGAGGAGGAGGAGGAGGAGGGAGGGTAGGAACTAGGATAGGAAGGGGGAAGGAACTAGGATAGGAAGGAGGTAGGAACTAGGATAGGAAGGATACAGTGTATTGACACACCATCCAGAGTGTAATTAATAACTTCACCGTGCTCAAAGACTCTTTGCTTCTTATTACCATCTACCAACAGGCAGGTCGCCTCGTGGTTAGAGCATTGGACTCGTCACCGAAAGGTTGCAAGATCGAATCCCCCGGGCTGACAAGGTAAAACAGCCCACTGTTTCCCAGGCCGTAATTGAAAATAGGAACTAGTTCTTAACTGACTTGCCTCATTAAGGGGCCCTTCTTTGTGAGGCATTGGAAAACCTCCCTGGTCTTTGTGGTTGAAATCCACTGCTTCGACTGAGGGACCTGACAGATAATTGTATGTGTGGGGTACAGAGAATAGTGACCTGACAGATAATTGTATGTGTGGGGTACAGAGATGAGGGACCTGACAGATAATTGTATGTGTGTGGGGTACAGAGATGAGGGACCTTACAGATAATTGTATGTGTGGGGTACAGAGATGAGGGACCTTACAGATAATTGTATGTGTGTGGGGTACAGAGATGAGGGACCTTACAGATAATTGTATGTGTGGGGTACAGAGATGAGGGACCTAACAGATAATTGTATGTGTGGGGTACAGAGATGAGGGACCTGACAGATAATTGTATGTGTGTGGGGTACAGAGATGAGGGACCTTACAGATAATTGTATGTGTGGGGTACAGAGATGAGGGACCTAACAGATAATTGTATGTGTGGGGTACAGAGATGAGGGACCTGACAGATAATTGTATGTGTGTGGGGTACAGAGATGAGGGACCTTACAGATAATTGTATGTGTGTGGGGTACAGAGATGAGGGACCTGACAGATAATTGTATGTGTGGGGTACAGAGATGAGGGACCTGACAGATAATTGTAAGTGTGGGGTACAGAGATGAGGGACCTTACAGATAATTGTATGTGTGTGGGTACAGAGAGGAGGGACCTTACAGATAATTGTATGTGTGGGGTACAGAGATGAGGGACCTTACAGATAATTGTATTTGTGGGGTACAGAGATGAGGGACCTGACAGATAATTGTATGTGTGGGGTACAGAGATGAGGGACCTTACAGATAATTGTATGTGTGGGTACAGAGAGGAGTCATTCAGAAATCAAGTTAAACTCTATTATTGCACCCAGAGTGAGTCCATGACACTCATTATGTGACTTGTTAAGCACATTTTTACTCCTGAACTTATTTAGGTGTTTCCATAACAACGGGGTTGAATACTTACTTTCCTCAAGACATTTCAGCTTTTCATTTTTAATTAGTTTTTTTAATTTTTTAATTTTTTATTTATTACATACTTCCGTATTTACATTATTTTTGACGTTTATTTAAACTTTTTTTTTTTTTTTAAACCAGGCAAGTCAGTTAAGAACACGTTCTTATTTACAATGAGGACCTGACAGAACCATCATGGGGGATTGTGGGTAGGCCAGTGACACACCATTTTTAAATTCAGGCTGTAACACAACAAAATGTGGAGAAAGGTCATGGGGTTTGAATACTTTCTGAAGTCAGGAGAACTCTACGTTGGTAACACAAGAAGAGGTAGATATTATAGGGACATTGGTTGTCAGCAAACCCTGACAAAGACACATATCTATGACTGGTAGATTTAGTATTACCAGTATTGGTACTCACTAGCCAATAGCTGTCTTTCATTGGTAGATTTAGTAATACCAGTATTGGTACTCACTAGCCAATAGCTGTCTTTGATTGGTAGATTTAGTAATACCAGTATTGGTACTCACTAGCCAATAGCTGTCTTTGATTGGTAGATTTAGTAATACCAGTATTGGTACTCACTAGCCAGTATCTGTCTTTGATTGGTAGATTTAGTAATACCAGTATTGGTACTCACTAGCCAATAGCTGTCTTTGATTGGTAGATTTAGTATAACCAGTATTATTTAGTATTACCAGTATTGGTACTCACTAGCCAGTAGCTGTCTTTGATTGGTAGATTTAGTATTACCAGTATTGGTACTCACTAGCCAGTATCTGTCTTTGATTGGTAGATTTAGTAATACCAGTATTGGTACTCACTAGCCAGTATCTGTCTTTGATTGGTAGATTTAGTATAACCAGTATTATTTAGTATTACCAGTATTGGTACTCACTAGCCAGTAGCTGTCTTTGATTGGTAGATTTAGTATTCCCAGTATTGGTACTCACCAGCCAATAGCTGTCTTTGATTGGTAGATTTAGTATAACCAGTATTATTTAGTATTACCAGTATTGGTACTCACTAGCCAATAGCTGTCTTTGATTGGTAGATTTAGTATTACCAGTATTGGTACTCACCAGCCAATAGCTGTCTTTGATTGGTAGATTTAGTATAACCAGTATTATTTAGTATTACCAGTATTGGTACTCACTAGCCAGTATCTGTTTTTGATTGGTAGATTTAGTAATACCAGTATTGGGTACTCACTAGCCAGTAGCTGTCTTTGATTGGTAGATTTAGTATAACCAGTATTGGGTACTCACTAGCCAGTATCTGTCTTTGATTGGTAGATTTAGTAATAGCAGTATTGGTACTCACTAGCCAGTATCTGTCTTTGATTGGTAGATTTAGTATAACCAGTATTATTTAGTATTACCAGTATTGGTACTCACTAGCCAGTAGCTGTCTTTGATTGGTAGATTTAGTATTACCAGTATTGGTACTCACTAGCCAGTATCTGTCTTTGATTGGTAGATTTAGTAATACAAGTATTGGGTACTCACTAGCCAGTAGCTGTCTTTGATTGGTAGATTTAGTAATACAAGTATTGGGTACTCACTAGCCAGTAGCTGTCTTTGATTGGTAGATTTAGTAATACCAGTATTGGGTACTCACTAGCCAGTAGCTGTCTTTGATTGGTAGATTTAGTTTTACCAGTATTGGGTACTCACTAGCCAGTAGCTGTCTTTGATTGGTAGATTTAGTAATACCATTATTGGGTACTCACTAGCCAGTAGCTGTCTTTGATTGGTAGATTTATTAATACAAGTATTGGGTACTCACTAGCCAGTAGCTGTCTTTGATTGGTAGATTTAGTAATACAAGTATTGGGTACTCACTAGCCAGTAGCTGGATGATGGCTGTAAAGACAAATCTCTCTCCTTGTTTCAGTCTGAAGAGCTGAAGGACGAACACAAAGAAACCCACGCAGCAGAGAATTGTGGACAGGATCATAGTGGCCTGGACAGCCTGCAGATAGACTAGAGAGAGAGGAGTGTTACACAGAGAGAGAGAAAGGGAGAGAGAGAGAAGAGTGTTCCATAGAGACAGACCGAGAGAGAGAGAAACAGAGATACACAGAGATACACAGAGAGAGAGAGAGAAACAGAGATACACAGAGAGAGACAGAGATACACAGAGAGGGACAGAGATACACAGAGAGGGACAGAGATACACAGAGAGGGACAGAGATACAGAGAGAGACAGACAGACAGACAGACAGACAGACAGACAGACAGACAGACAGACAGACAGAGTGAGACAGAGAGAGAGAGAGAGAGTGAGACAGAGAGAGAGAGAGAGAGAGTGAGACAGAGAGAGAGAGAGAGAGAGAGTGAGACAGAGACAGAGAGAGAGAGAGAGTGTGAGACAGAGAGAGAGAGAGAGAGAGAGTGAGACAGAGACAGAGAGAGAGAGAGACAGAGAGAGAGAGAGAGACAGAGAGAGACAGAGAGAGAGGGAGAGAGA
>NC_088225.1:38617362-38634862 GCF_036934945.1 Oncorhynchus masou masou
GCTGTCCACTACCACACAAGGTTAATAACCTCAGTAGACGGGTCTGTTGTGAACGCTGTCCACTACCACACAAGGTTAATAACCTCAGTAGACGGGTCTGTTGTGAACGCTGTCCACTACCACACAAGGTTAATAACCTCAGTAGACGGGTCTGTTGTGAACGCTGTCCACTACCACACAAGGTTAATAACCTCAGTAGACGGGTCTGTTGTGAACGCTGTCCACTACCACACAAGGTTAATAACCTCAGTCGACGGGTCTGTTGTGAACGCTGTCCACTACCACACAAGGTTAATAACCTCAGCGGATGGATTTCTCATTCAGCACTAATCCTAATGCTAAGAGGACACTAAATACCAACTTCAGCTAAAGCTTTCCTTTCTGTGCCACACTTGAGACAATCAACAGATGACTAAGGATGACGGAGGAGCCAATCAACAGATGACTAAGGATGACTGAGGAGCCAATCAACAGATGAGTAAGGATGACGGAGGAGCCAATCAACAGATGACTAAGGATGACGGAGGAGCCAATCAACAGATGACTAAGGATGACTGAGGAGCCAATCAACAGATGAGTAATGATGACTGAGGAGCCAATCAACAGATGACTAAGGATGACTGAGGAGCCAATCAACAGATGAGTAATGATGACTGAGGAGCCAATCAACAGATGAGTAATGATGACTGAGGAGCCAATCAACAGATGAGTAATGATGACTGAGGAGCCAATCAACAGATGAGTAATGATGACTGGGGAGCCAATCAACAGATGAGTAATGATGACTGAGGAGCCAATCAGCAGATGAGTAATGATGACTGAGGAGCCAATCAACAGATGAGTAATGATGACTGAGGAGCCAATCAGCAGATGAGTAATGATGACTGAGGAGCCAATCAACAGATGAGTAATGATGACTGAGGAGCCAATCAACAGATGAGTAATGATGACTGAGGAGCCAATCAACAGATGAGTAATGATGACTGAGGAGCCAATCAACAGATGACTAAGGATGACTGAGGAGCCAATCAACAGATGAGTAATGATGACTGAGGAGCCAATCAGCAGATGAGTAATGATGACTGAGGAGCCAATCAACAGATGAGTAATGATGACTGAGGAGCCAATCAACAGATGAGTAATGATGACTGAGGAGCCAATCAACAGATGAGTAATGATGACTGAGGAGCCAATCAACAGATGAGTAATGATGACTGAGGAGCCAATCAACAGATGAGTAATGATGACTGAGGAGCCAATCAACAGATGAGTAATGATGACTGAGGAGCCAATCAACAGATGAGTAATGATGACTGAGGAGCCAATCAGCAGACGAGTAATGATGACTCAGGAGCCAATCAACAGATGAGTAATGATGACTGAGGAGCCAATCAGCAGATGAGTAATGATGACTGAACCAATCAGCAGATGAGTAATGGGTTTCTATAGGTTCATCTCTCTGTGGGGGATGGCTTTGTTATGGAAGGATTGGGGAATATTGGGGAAGATGCCAGAGCTGTTAGTTAAAGAATAGCCAATTGGAATATCTCTCTCTCTCCTACTCTAACTCAGTAGTTGGCATCAAAGCCATCAAATCATCCGAATAGACGCTGTTAGATGTAGGGCCCCGACCCAGTTCCCTCTTTTAGTGGAAAATGCTGACTTGGATTCCACTTTTAATGTAATTTCTTCTCTTTTTATATAACACAGTCTTTAGATCTCTTTCTCTCTCACACACACACACACACACACACACACACACACACACACACACACACACACACACACACCGCTGAAACAGACTTCAGCCATGGAACAAATGATGGAAGCAAGAGGAGAGAGCTTCCAACACCACTAAGCTCCTTCCCTCTTCCACGTGTCCACCACCTCCTTCTCCTCTAGGTCTTCCCCTCCTCCTCCTCCTCTAGGTCTTCACCACCTCCTCCTCCTCCTCTAGGTCTTCACCTCCTCCTCCTCCTCTAGGTCTTCACCTCCTCCTCCTCCTCTAGGTCTTCACCTCCTCCTCCTCCTCTAGGTCTTCACCTCCTCCTCCTCCTCTAGGTCTTCACCTCTTCCACGTGTCGAACTGCTGAGTCTTCTGTTTGAAGCTTTCTTTACCTCCTCTACGGGTCTTCACCTCCTCCTCCTCACCTCCTCTACGGGTCTTCACCTCCTCCTCCTCCTCCTGGTCTTCACCTCCTCTACGGGTCTTCACCTCCTCCCTGTCTTCACCTCCTCCTCCTCCTCACCTCCTCCTCCTGGTCTTCACCTCCTCCTCCTCCCTGTCTTCACCTCCTCCTCCTCCCTGTCTTCACCTCCTCCTCCTCCTCACCTCCACCTCCTGGTCTTCACCTCCTCCCTGTCTTCACCTCCTCCTCCTCCTCCTCCTCACCTCCACCTCCTGGTCTTCACCCCCTCCTCCTGGTCTTCACCTCCTCCTCCTCCCTGTCTTCACCTCCTCCTCCTCCTCACCTCCACCTCCTGGTCTTCACCTCCTCCTCCTGGTCTTCACCTCCTCCCTGTCTTCACCTCCTCCTCCTCCTCCTCACCTCCTCCTCCTGGTCTTCACCTCCTCCTCCTGGTCTTCACCTCCTCCTCCTGGTCTTCACCTCCTCCTCCTCCCTGTCTTCACCTCCTCCTCACCTCCACCTCCTGGTCTTCACCTCCTCCTCCTGGTCTTCACCTCCTCCCTGTCTTCACCTCCTCCTCCTCCTCCTCCTCACCTCCACGTCTTCACCTCCTCCTCCTCCCTGTCTTCACCTCCTCCTCCTGGTCCTCATCTCCTCCTCCTCACCTCCACCTCCTGGTCTTCACCTCCTCCTCCTTGTCTTCACCTCCTCCTCCTGGTCTTCACCACCTCCTCCTCCTCCCTGTCTTCACCTCCTCCTCCTGGTCTTCACCACCTCCTCCTCCTCCCTGTCTTCACCTCCTCCTCCTGGTCCTCATCTCCTCCTCCTCACCTCCACCTCCTGGTCTTCACCACCTCCTCCTCCTCCTGGTCTTCACCGCCACCTCCTGGTCTTCACCACCTCCTCCTCCTCCTGGTCTTCACCACCTCCTCCTCCTCCTGGTCTTCACCACCTCCTCCTCCTCCTGGTCTTCACCACCTCCTCCTGGTCTTCACCACCTCCTCCTCCTGGTCTTCACCACCTCCTCCTCCTCCTCCTGGTCTTCACCACCTCCTCCTCCTCCTCCTGGTCTTCACCACCACCTCCTCCTCCTCCTCCTGGTCTTCACCACCTCCTCCTCCTCCTCCTGGTCTTCACTGCCACCTCCTGGTCTTCACCTCCTCCTCTAGGTCTTCACCACCCCCTCCTCCTCTCTAGGTCTTCACCTCCTCCTCCTCCAGGTCTTCACCACCCCCTCCTCCTCCTCTAGGTCTTCACCACCCCCTCCTCCTCCTCTAGGTCTTCACCTCCTCCTCTAGGTCTTCACCTCCTCCTCCCCCGTGTTTAGCAGTAAAACAATGACCCGTGTTTAGCAGTAAAACACATGACCCGCGTTTAGCAGTAAAACACATGACCCGCGTTTAGCAGTAAAACAACATGACCCTCGTTTAGCAGTAAAACAATGACCCGCGTTTAGCAGTAAAACAATGACCCGCGTTTAGCAGTAAAACAATGACCCTCGTTTAGCAGTAAAACAACATGACCCTCGTTTAGCAGTAAAACAACATGACCCGCATTTAGCAGTAAAACAACATGACCCTCGTTTAGCAGTAAAACAATGACCCTCGTTTAGCAGTAAAACAACATGACCCTCGTTTAGCAGTAAAACAATGACCCGCGTTTAGCAGTAAAAGTTGTTTTCCTTCATGGGTTATTTGATTTAAATTGTCCTTCATTTTGTTTCAGACATAAATGCTGAACGTGAATCCGGTGTGTTTAGAGACAGCCTTTAGAAAGCCATACCCAGGCTAGCATCTGTTATTCAGCTGAGACACAGACCCTGCAGGACACACACACACACACACACACACACACACACACACACACACACACACACACAGTCCTGCTGGGTTCAAAGGCTTCCCTCTGACTCTGGAAACCCAAAATGACTACCGGGGGGGGGGGGGTTTCAACAAATCCTTAGTGATGTGTGTGTGTGTGTGTGTGTGTGTGTGTGTGTGTGTGTGTGTGTGTGTGTGTACACATTCCTGGGGAGGGGGGGGGGGGACAAGTGGCAGGCCTGAGAAATGACTACCACGTATATCAACCAATTGGCGAGGGCACTAGAACTGCAGCACCCTACTAGAATCTGGGACATGGGACATTACTAAATATAATCTGAAGTCAAATGTCTCTTTGTTGATGATCTGGTGCTTCTGTCCCCAACCAAGGAGGGCCTACAGCAGCACCTAGATCTTCTGCACAGATTCTGTCAGACCTGGGCCCTGACAGTAGATCTCAGTAAGACCAAAATAATGGTGTTCCAAAAAAGGTCCAGTCGCCAGGATCACAACTACAAATTCCATCTTGACACTGTTGCCCGAGAGCACCTGTGGCGCTGATGTTTAGGCCGAACTATACATACCTCGGTCTAAACATCAGCGCCACAGGTAACTTCCACAAAGCGGTGAACGATCTGAGAGACAAGGTAAGAAGGGCATTCTATGCCATCAAAAGGAACATAAAATTTGACATCAGTCAGGATCTGGCTTAAAATACTACAATCAGTTATCTAACTCGTTGCCCTTTATGGTTGTTGGGAGGTTGGGGTCCGCTCACCAACCAATAATTCACAAAATGGGACAAACACCAACTTTGCAAAAATATCCTCCGTGTACAAGGTAGAACACCAAATAATGCATGCAGAGCAGAATTAGGCCGATACCCACTAATTATCAAAATCCAGAAAAGAGCTGTTAAATTCTATAACCACCTAAAAGGAAGCGATTCCCAAACCTTCCATAACAAAGCCATCACCTACAGAGAGATGAACCTGGAGAAGAGTCCCCTAAGCAAGCTGGTCCTGGGGCTCTGTTCACAAACACACCCTACAGAGCCCCATGACAGCAGCACAATTAGACCCAACCAAATCATGAGAAAACAAAAAGATAATTACTTGACACATTGGAAAGAATTAACAAAACAAAACAAAAAAAGAATGCTATTTGGCCTTGCTATTGAGAAAGGCCGCCGGCAGACCAGCTGATAGTGTCAGAGCTATTGGAAGTGGATTCTGATTCCTGTCACTAGTATCCAGCTTCATGTTTTATAGCACTGGTAATGTTATAGCCATATGCTGCTACTGCTGCCAGTGTGTGTGTGTGTGTGTGTGTGTGTGTGTGTGTGTGTGTGTGTGTGTGTGTGTGTGTGTGTGTGTGTGTGTGTGTGTGTGTGTGTGTGTTTTTCCTCTCTGCAGTAGTAGCAGCTTTCATGGTTCATTCAATATCAACTGGGAAACACACACACACACACACACACACACACAGTAACAAGAGAAGCAACCGCAGAAGGCTCAGCCAAGCTCGCTCACGCTGACGGCAGACGAGGGACCATCTTTCACCAAATGTGTTCTTGAAATCCCCCTCAGCCCAAGTGGGATACGCTTCCCTCTAATAGTTTGCCCATGTTCCACAGCAGGGAAAAAAGGAACCATGGAACCATGTTCCACAGCAGGGGAAAAAGGAACCATGGAACCATGTTCCACAGCAGGGGAAAAAGGAACCATGGAACCATGTTCCACAGCAGGGAAAAAAGGAACCATGGAACCATGTTCCACAGCAGGGAAAAAAGGAACCATGGAACCATGTTCCACAGCAGGGGAAAAAGGAACCATGGAACCATGTTCCACAGCAGGGGAAAAAGGAACCATGGAACCATGTTCCACAGCAGGGAAAAAGGAACCATGGAACCATGTTCCACAGCAGGGGAAAAGGAACCATGGAACCATGTTCCACAGCAGGGGAAAAAGGAACCATGGAACCATGTTCCACAGCAGGGAAAAAGGAACCATGGAACCATGTTCCACAGCAGGGAAAAAGGAAACATGGAACCATGTTCCACAGCAGGAAAAAAGGAACCATGGAACCATGTTCCACAGCAGGGGAAAAAGGAACCATGGAACCATGTTCCACAGCAGGGAAAAAGGAACCATGGAACCATGTTCCACAGCAGGGAAAAAGGAACCATGTTCCACAGCAGGGGAAAAAGGAACCATGGAACCATGTTCCACAGCAGGGGAAAAGGAACCATGTTCCACAGCAGGGGAAAAAGGAACCATGGAACCATGTTCCACAGCAGGGGAAAAAGGAACCATGGAACCATGTTCCACAGCAGGGAAAAAGGAACCATGTTCCACAGCAGGGGAAAAAGGAACCATGGAACCATGTTCCACAGCAGGGAAAAAAGGAACCATGGAACCATGTTCCACAGCAGGGAAAAAAAGGAACCATGTTCCACAGCAGGGAAAAAGGAACCATGGAACCATGTTCCACAGCAGGGGAAAAAGGAACCATGTTCCACAGCAGGGAAAAAGGAACCATGGAACCATGTTCCACAGCAGGGGAAAAAGGAACCATGGAACCATGTTCCACAGCAGGGGTAAAAGGAACCATGGAACCATGTTCCACAGCAGGGGTAAAAGGAACCATGTTCCACAGCAGGGGAAAAAGGAACCATGGAACCATGTTCCACAGCAGGGGAAAAGGAACCATGTTCCACAGCAGGGGAAAAGGAACCATGGAACCATGTTCCACAGCAGGGAAAAAGGAACCATGGAACCATGTTCCACAGCAGGGTAAAAGGAACCATGTTCCACAGCAGGAAAAAGGAACCATGTTCCACAGCAGGGAAAAAGGAACCATGGAACCATGTTCCACAGCAGGAAAAAAGGAACCATGTTCCACAGCAGGAAAAAGGAACCATGGAACCATGTTCCACAGCAGGGAAAAAGGAACCATGGAACCATGTTCCACAGCAGGGGAAAAAGGAACCATGGAACCATGTTCCACAGCAGGGAAAAGGGAACCATGGAACCATGTTCCACAGCAGGGGAAAAGGAACCATGTTCCACAGCAGGGGAAAAGGGAACCATGGAACCATGTTCCACAGCAGGGGAAAAGGAACCATGGAACCATGTTCCACAGCAGGGAAAAAAGAACCATGGAACCATGTTCCACAGCAGGGAAAAAAGAACCATGGAACATTGTGGACAATATAAAACAGTAAAACGTTGAAGACTATTAAAAATATTTTTTTTTGTTCAAACTATCTATATATATTTTTTTACAAATCAAAACTGAAAAAGAAGAAATAATATGGAGTCATGGAGACAATTCAACCTGTCAATCATGTCCTTATGAACTCACATGTATTCATGTGAATGTTGATTTGTATATGAGAATTATTTAGGATTGTAAAAAAAGGTCAATATAGATAAAAATAAATAAAGACACATCATTCAGTCTACAACTCCAGTACTTCACTCCATCCACACACACACACGATAGTGCAGCCATTTCCCTGACCCAGTGTTGCTACATGAGGTCCATTCATCAAATCACATTGTATTGGTCACAAACACATGGTTAGCAGATGTTAATGGAGTGTAGCTAAATGCATCCACCCATTCATCCAATCATTCACTCAAATTTCACAACTACAGTTTACGAAAGAGTAGAATTCTCTCTCTCTCTCTCTCCTGTCTCATCACACTGTCTCTCTCTCTCTTCATGTCTCTCTCTCTCTTCGTGTCTCTCTCTCTCTTCGTGTCTCTCTCTCTCTCCGTGTCTCTCTCTCTCTCCGTGTCTCTCTCTCTCTCCGTGTCTCTCTCTCTCTCCGTGTCTCTCTCTCTCTCCGTGTCTCTCTCTCTCTCCGTGTCTCTCTCTCTCTCCGTGTCTCTCTCTCTCTCCGTGTCTCTCTCTCTCTCTGTGTCTCTCTCTCTCTCTGTGTCTCTCTCTCTCTCTGTCTCTCTCCTGTCTCATCAAACTCTCTCTCCCTCCGTCTCTCTCTCTCTCCCTCCGTCTCTCTCTCTCTCCCTCCGTCTCTCTCTCTCTCTCTCTCCGTGTCTCTCTCTCTCTCTGTCTCTCTCCTGTCTCATCAAACTCTCTCTCCCTCCGTCTCTCTCTCTCTCCCTCCGTCTCTCTCTCTCTCCCTCCGTCTCTCTCTCTCTCTCTCTCCGTGTCTCTCTCTCTCCCCGTCTCCCCCATCTCTCTCCCCTGTCTCTCTCCCTCTCTCTCTCTCTCGGGACTGACAACACCATTGATGTCATCTCCCCCAGACAAAGGGAATTTAGAATGTTTAGAACGTTTAGAACGTTTAGAACACTGCAGATATATAAAATAGAATCCCAACAAGATCTCACAGTTTGACCAATTTTAATTTCAGATTCTGACGTGTATTCACATTTCTCCAAATGTCAAATTTCAAAGGGTTAAAGTTTATCCATTCATTCCAAATGGTTAAAGGTTAAGGTTTTGGAAAGGGTTCAAACGAAAACAACAAACAAACAAAAAAATGACTGGGATGGAACGTTCAGATCCAGACTCATACAGGTTTTCAAGGCATTTCCCCGCCAACATCCTCAGGACATAGACGTCCAATGGAATGCATGGAGCTGAAATGATTCCTGCCGCGACAGATGGGCCTGGCTGGCAGTGTGTCTTCCAGACTGTGCAGGCCAAACCGGTCTCCGTTTCATTGCTGCTAATTAATTAAAATGCGTTGTCTTTTACTTAATAAGCCTAAGCGAAACAGTAACGCAACGTAATGTTATATACAGTAAATCCCCATGGAGCGCAAACGTACATTCCTTGAATGACGCTCATTCCTGAAGTTCCTTTTGTTCAAACATTCCAGTACGACTCTTTGGCCACACGGGGGCGCCATTAGGAAGCGAAAAGCACTGAGGGTTAATCTGCCAACAGAGGAATTTTGTCCGCGACCGTCTCTGAGCGTTCCTCCCACCAGGGCTATAAATCATCCGATTAAATCCAATGATGTATATACAACTCTGGATTGATTATGCTATGGTTTTGGCCATTGAGCAACTTTGCAGCCACATGTCGGCCATATTGGAACTCCCCTTATAGGAGGAAAAATGGATAGTATTTCCATAAAAGGTTCCAAGGACAAAATTACATGTATTAAATAAATAAAATAAAAATGTGTTGTAGTGGGGACAGCAACATTAGTACTCTCTAAAAAAAAATGCTTTAAGGAAAATGTTATATATATATATATATATATATATATATATATATATAAACATTTGTTCATATTTTATGCTTAGCTCAAACATATATATATGTAAGTCGCTCTGGATAAGAGCGTCTGCTAAATGACTTAAATGTAAATGTAAATGTACATATATAAAAAAAAATATGCATTAATATAATAAACGTGTCAGAAACAAATGTAAACCTTATTAAACGCATTCATATAGATTCCAGAATATTATTTACATTTGTGGAGGGAGAGCCAAGATGGAGGCTCAGTGGTTTCAATACAGCGCCACCTGTCAAATATCCAGGCTTCATACACATCATTGATTACAGTTAAACAGAGAGGGCTGCTGACTGCGTTATCAGTTTTCCTCCAGACTGTTGGGGGGAAAAAACGGCAAAAATGATCTCCAACCACAAAAAAAGGGTTATGAACAGTTTGTGCCCCATGGGAAACAGTTTGGAAACCACGGAGTTAGAGCACCCTGTTGTAGGAGAACTTTCCTGCAATGCGTTTTATAACTTGTCTTTATTTAATTTAATGTATTTAAGGTTTAAAAAAAAGGGCTTCTGAAGTGTGGAATTTCTACTTTAAAAAATGTCAGATTTGATTTTCCCTTACGATTTTTTTTTTTTAAATCAACCCCTGAAAAAAAAAAGTTAATTAATTATAATCCACATTTCCTGTTGCCGCAGAATTATTTCCCTGCTGTAAGGAAACTGGCTCCTCACACACAGGAGTTGACTCGGCACACAAATACAATATAAACCCACCAAACGGACTGGATTATAGAACACGAAGGAAACTACATCCTTTCGTTGCGACAAACTCCTAGACAGACGACGCCCCTTTCATTGGCAGGAACCAAAAGTTCAACTCAGTGGAAATTAAATGACTAACTTCAGTATAAATTACACACACTCCTGCCACACCATCCAGTACACACATTATTTCAAACCGACCACGCCATAAAACAAAGGCTAATCAATAATTTTCCCACTCAAACAGGATAAGTTCAAGACAGTTTAGTTTTGTAACAAAATGAACATCATTTATTATGAAGAGTTGTAGCCTGTAATAAATGAAGAAGCGAGCAACTCACCAAATGAACAGTGGAACGGGGCAGCAGAGCTCAGACGTCGCGCTCGATAGAGAGAAGGAAGGAGATAGAGATGTAGTAGAAACGTGACCGTAGCTTGGCTGGGTCGTAGTAGTAAGAGAAGTAGCGGTGCGCGACCCTGGCTACTGTGTCGTGTACGCGCCTGACTCTGTGGTTGGGCGTGGTCTGTAAATTCTGTCCTGTGTTGTCGGGAGGAGCACGGAGAGAGAGAGAGAACACAGAGTGTTCACAAACACAAACACACCCCACAGAGCCCCAGGACAGCAGCACAATTAGACCCAACCAAATCATGAGTAAACAAAAAGATAATTACTTGACACATTGGAAAGAATTAACAAAAAAAACCCAGAGCAAACTAGAATGCATTTGGCCCTAAACAGAGAGTACACAGTGGCAGGTAACCTGACCACTGTGACTGACCCATAATTAAGGCAAGCCTTGTCTATGTACAGACTCAGTGAGCATAGCCTTGCTATTGAGAAAGGCCGACGTAGGCAGACCTGGCTCTCAAGAGAAGACAGGCTATGTGCACACTGCCCAAAATGAGCTGGAAACTGAGCTGATTTTCCTAACCTCCTCCTGCCAACTGTATGACCATATTAGAGACACATATTTCCCTCAGATTACACAGATCCACAAGGACTTTGAAAACAAACACAATTTTGATAAACTCCCATATCTACTGGGTGAAATACCACAGTGTGCCATCAGAGCAGCAAGATTTGTGACCTGTTGCCACGAGAAAAGGGAAACCAGTGAAGAACAAACACCATTGTAAATACAACCCATATTTATGTTGATTTATTTTTCCTTGTGTACTTTAACCATTTGGTACATCGTTTCAACCCTGTATATAGACATACTATGACATTTGAAATGTCTTCATCATTTTTGTAACTTCTGTGCGTGTAATGTTTACTGTTCATTTCTACTGTTTATTTCCTTTTGGTTTATTGTCTATTTCACTTGCTTTGGCAACGTAAACAGCGTCAACAACGTAAACAATCTTAACACATGTTTCCCAGGCCAATAAAGACCCTTTTGAATTGAATTGAGTTGAGTTGAATTGAGTTGAATTGAATTGAGTTGAATTGAATTGAGTTGAATTGAATTGAGTTGAATTGAATTGAATTGAGTTGAATTGAATTGAGTTGAATTGAATTGAGTTGAATTGAATTGAGTTGAGTTGAATTGATTGAGTTGAATTGAATTGAGTTGAATTGAACTGAGTTGAATTGAGTTGAATTGAATTGAGTTGAATTGAGTTGAATTGAATTGAGTTGAATTGAATTGAGTAAAAGAAAAGCTCTGGAGTGGCGCAGTGGTCTAAGTGTTAGAGGCGTCACTACAGACCCTCTACAGACGGGTTGTATTACAACCGGCCGTGATCGGGAGTCCAACAGGGTGGCGTACAATTGGCCCAGCGTCGTCCGGGTTAGGGGAGGATTTGGCCCGGGTTGGAAGGCCATCATTGTAAAATAAGAATTTGTTCTTAACTGACTTGCCTAGTTTAAAACTGGTTATGGCTGGGGGCAGTATTGAGTAGCTTGGATGAATAAGGTGCCCAGAGTAAACTGCTTGCTACTCAGGCCCAGTTGCTAATGAATAAGGTGCCCAGAGTAAACTGCCTGCTACTCAGGCCCAGTTGCTAATGAATAAGGTGCCCAGAGTAAACTGCCTGCTACTCAGGCCCAGTTGCTAATGAATAAGGTGCCCAGAGTAAACTGCCTGCTACTCAGGCCCAGTTGCTAATGAATAAGGTGCCCAGAGTAAACTGCTTGCTACTCAGGCCCAGTTGCTAATGAATAAGGTGCCCAGAGTAAACTGCTTGCTACTCAGGCCCAGTTGCTAATGAATAAGGTGCCCAGAGTAAACTGCTTGCTACTCAGGCCCAGTTGCTAATGAATAAGGTGCCCAGAGTAAACTGCCTGCTACTCAGGCCCAGTTGCTAATGAATAAGGTGCCCAGAGTAAACTGCCTGCTACTCAGGCCCAGTTGCTAATGAATAAGGTGCCCAGGTAAACTGCTTGCTACTCAGGCCCAGTTGCTAATGAATAAGGTGCCCAGAGTAAACTGCCTGCTACTCAGGCCCAGTTGCTAATGAATAAGTTGCCCAGAGTAAACTGCTTGCTACTCAGGCCCAGTTGCTAATGAATAAGTTGCCCAGAGTAAACTGCTTGCTACTCAGGCCCAGTTGCTAATGAATAAGGTGCCCAGAGTAAACTGCCTGCTACTCAGGCCCAGTTGCTAATGAATAAGGTGCCCAGAGTAAACTGCTTGCTACTCAGACCCAGTTGCTAATGAATAAGGTGCCCAGAGTCAACTGCCTGCTACTCAGGCCCAGTTGCTAATGAATAAGGTGCCCAGAGTAAACTGCTTGCTACTCAGGCCCAGTTGCTAATGAATAAGGTGCCCAGAGTAAACTGCTTGCTACTCAGGCCCAGTTGCTAATGAATAAGGTGCCCAGAGTAAACTGCTTGCTACTCAGGCCCAGTTGCTAATGAATAAGGTGCCCAGAGTAAACTGCCTGCTACTCAGGCCCAGTTGCTAATGAATAAGGTGCCCAGAGTAAACTGCTTGCTACTCAGGCCCAGTTGCTAATGAATAAGGTGCCCAGAGTAAACTGCTTGCTACTCAGGCCCAGTTGCTAATGAATAAGGTGCCCAGAGTAAACTGCTTGCTACTCAGGCCCAGTTGCTAATGAATAAGGTGCCCAGAGTAAACTGCTTGCTACTCAGGCCCAGTTGCTAATGAATAAGGTGCCCAGAGTAAACTGCTTGCTACTCAGGCCCAGTTGCTAATGAATAAGGTGCCCAGGTAAACTGCTTGCTACTCAGGCCCAGTTGCTAATGAATAAGGTGCCCAGAGTAAACTGCTTGCTACTCAGGCCCAGTTGCTAATGAATAAGGTGCCCAGAGTCAACTGCCTGCTACTCAGGCCCAGTTGCTAATGAATAAGGTGCCCAGAGTAAACTGCTTGCTACTCAGGCCCAGTTGCTAATGAATAAGGTGCCCAGAGTAAACTGCTTGCTACTCAGGCCCAGTTGCTAATATATGCATATTATTAGTAGATTAGTAGACACTCTGAAGTTTCTAAAACTGTTTGAAGGATGTCTGTGTATAACAGAACTCAAAACCTGAGAAACAATCCAACCAGGAAGTGGGAAATCTGAGGTTTGTAGTTTTTCAACTCATTGCCTATCGAATATACAATGTCTATGGGGTCATATTGCAATTCCTAAGGTTTCCACTAGATGTCAACCGTCTTTAGAACCTTGTTTGATGCTTCTACTGTGAAGGAGGGGGAATGTGAGCTGAATGAGTCAGGGGTCTGCCAGGTAGCATGAGCTGGTCACTCAGGTTCAAGTGAGAGTTAGCTGCGTTCCATTGCATTTCTACAGACAAAGGAATTCTCCGGTTGGAACATTATTGAAGATGTACGATAAAAACATCCTAAAGATTGATTCTATACTTAGATTGATGTTTCTACGAACTGTAATATGACCTTTTGTCTGAACTGTCACCTTGACCTGCTCGCGGGTCGTGAGATTGGATTGTGTACTAAACGCGTGGACAAAAAGGAGGTATTTGGACATAAATGATGGACTTTATAGAACAAATCAAACATTTATTGTGGAACTGGGATTCCTGTGAGTGCCTTCTGATGAAGATCATCAAAGGTAAGTGAATATTTATAATGCTATTTCTGACTTCCGTTGACTCCACAACATGGCGGATATCTGCATGGCTTGTTTTGTTGTCTGAGTGCTGTACTCAGATTATTGCATGGTATGCTTTTTCGGTAAAGTGTTTTTGTGTTGTGTACACTGTGTTGTGTACGCGCCTGACTCTGTGGTTGGGTGTGGTCTGTAAATTCTGTCCTGTGTTGTCGGAAGGAGCACAGAGAGAGAGAACACACCCCAAAGAGTGTTCACAAACACAAACACACCCCACAGAGCCCCAGGACAGCAGCACAATTAGACCCAACCAAATCATGAGTAAACAAAAAGATAATTATTGACACATTGGAAAGAATTAACAAAAAAAAACAGAGCAAACTAGAATACATTTGGCCCTAAACAGAGAGTACACAGTGGCAGGTAACCTGACCACTGTGACTGACCCATAATTAAGGCAAGCCTTGTCTATGTACAGACTCAGTGAGCATAGCCTTGCTATTGAGAAAGGCTGACGTAGGCAGACATGGCTCTCAAGAGAAGACAGGCTATGTGCACACTGCCCAAAATGAGCTGGAAACTGAGCTGATTTTCCTAACCTCCTCCTGCCAAATGTATGACCATATTAGAGACACATATTTCCCTCAGATTACACAGATCCACAAAGACTTTGAAAACAAATCCAATTTTGAAAAACTCCCATATCTACTGGGTGAAATTCCACAGTGTGCCATCAGAGCAGCAAGATTTGTGACCTGTTGCCACGAGAAAAGGGAAACCAGTGAAGAACAAACACCATTGTAAATACAACCCATATTTATGTTGATTTATTTTTCCTTGTGTACTTTAACCATTTGGTACATCGTTACAACCCTGTATATAGACATACTATGACATTTGAAATGTCTTCATCATTTTTGTAACTTCTGTGCGTGTAATGTTTACTGTTCATTTCTACTGTTTATTTTCCTTTGGTTTATTGTCTATTTCACTTGCTTTGGCAACGTAAACAGCGTCAACAACATAAACAATCTTAACACATGTTTCCCAGGCCAATAAAGACCCTTTTGAATTGAGTTGAATTGAGTTGAATTGAATTGAGTTGAATTGAGTTGAATTGAATTGAGTTGAATTGAATTGAGTTGAATTGAATTGAATTGAGTTGAATTGAATTGAGTTGAATTGAGTTGAATTGAATTGAGTTGAATTGAATTGAGTTGAATTGAGTTGAATTGAATTGAGTTGAATTGAATTGAGTTGAATTGAATTGAGTTGAGTTGAGTTGAATTGAGTTGAATTGAATTGAGTTGAATTGAATTGAGTTGAATTGAATTGAGTTGAATTGAATTGAGTTGAATTGAATTGAGTTGAGTTGAGTTGAATTGAGTTGAATTGAATTGAGTTGAATTGAATTGAGTTGAATTGAATTGAGTAAAAGAAAAGCTCTGGGGTGGCGCAGTGGTCTAAGTGTTAGAGGCGTCACTACAGACCCTCTACAGACGGGTTGTATTACAACCGGCCGTGATCGGGAGTCCAACAGGGTGGCGTACAATTGGCCCAGTGTCGTCGGGTTAGGGGGAGGATTTGGCCCGGGTTGGAAGGCCATCATTGTAAAATAAGAATTTGTTCTTAACTGACTTGCCTAGTTTAAAACTGGTTATGGCTGGGGGCAGTATTGAGTAGCTTGGATGAATAAGGTGCCCAGAGTAAACTGCTTGCTACTCAGGCCCAGTTGCTAATGAATAAGGTGCCCAGACTCCAGTAAACTGCTTGCTACTCAGGCCCAGTTGCTAATGAATAAGGTGCCCAGAGTAAACTGCTTGCTACTCAGACCCAGTTGCTAATGAATAAGGTGCCCAGAGTAAACTGCCTGCTACTCAGGCCCAGTTGCTAATGAATAAGGTGCCCAGAGTAAACTGCCTGCTACTCAGGCCCAGTTGCTAATGAATAAGGTGCCCCGAGTAAACTGCTTGCTACTACTCAGGCCCAGTTGCTAATGAATAAGGTGCCCAGAGTAAACTGCCTGCTACTCCAGGCCTAGTTGCTAATGAATAAGGTGCCCAGAGTAAACCGCTTGCTACTCAGGCCCAGTTGCTAATGAATAAGGTGCCCAGTAAACTGCCTGCTACTCAGGCCCAGTTGCTAATGAATAAGGTGTCCAGAGTAAACTGCTTGCTACTCAGGCCCAGTTGCTAATTAATAAGGTGCCCAGAGTAAACTGCCTGCTACTCAGGCCCAGTTGCTAATTAATAAGGTGCCCAGAGTAAACTGCCTGCTACTCAGGCCCAGTTGCTAATGAATAAGGTGCCCAGCGTAAACTGCTTGCTACTCAGGCCCAGTTGCTAATATATGCATATTATTAGTAGATTAGTAGACACTCTGAAGTTTCTAAAACTGTTTGAAGGATGTCTGTGTGTATAACAGAACTCAAAAACCTGAGAAACAATCCAACCAGGAAGTGGGAAATCTGAGGTTTGTAGTTTTTCAACTCATTGCCTATCGAATATACAATGTCTATGGGGTCATATTGCAATTCCCAAGGTTTCCACTAGATGTCAACCGTCTTTAGAACCTTTTTTGATGCTTCTACTGTGAAGGAGGGGGGAATGGGAGCTGAATGAGTCAGGGGTCTGCCAGAGTAGCATGAGCTGGTCACTCGGGTTCACGTGAGAGGAGTTAGCTGCTTTCCATTGCATTTCTACAGACAAAGGAATTCTCCGGTGGAACATTATTGAAGATTTATGATAAAAACATCCTAAAGATTGATTCTATACTTAGATTGACATGTTTCTACGAACTGTAATATGACTTTTTGTCTGAAATTTCACCTTGACCTGCCCAGCGCCGTGAGATTGGATTATTGTACTAAACGCGTGGACAAAAAGGAGGTATTTGGACATAAATTATGGACTTTATAGAACAAATCAAACATTTACTGTGGAACTGGGATTCCTGGGAGTGCATTCTGATGAAGATCATCAAAGGTAAGTGAATATTTATAATGCTATTTCTGACTTCTGTTGACTCCACAACATGGCGGATATCTGTATGGCTTGTTTTGTTGTCTGAATGCTGTACTCAGATTATTGCATGGTATGCTTTTCGGTAAAGTGTTTTTGAAATCTGACACAGCGGTTGCATTAAGGAGAAGTGTATCTATAATTCCATGCATAATAGTTGAATCTTTTATCAATGTTTATGATGAGTATTTCTGTAAATTGATGTGGCTCTCTGCAAAATCACTGTGGAAATTAAATGACTAACTTCAGTATAAATTACACACTCCTGTTTTGGAACTACTGAACATAACACGCCAATGTAAACTCAGATTGTTTTATATAAATATGCACTTTATCGAACAAAACATGAAGTCCTATGAGTGTCATCTGATGAAGATCATCGAAGGTTAGTGATTAGTTAGTATGTATATTTCTGCTTTTTGTTTCTCTTTCGGCTGGGAAAATGGCTAGGTTGTTCTGTACTGACCTAACATAATTGTTTGGTGTGCTTTTCGTAAAGCCTTTGAAATCACTGGTG
>NC_088225.1:38639862-38649862 GCF_036934945.1 Oncorhynchus masou masou
TCCCTCCCTGCTGTACCATCTCCTCCCTACCTCCACTCCTGCTACCATCTCCTCCCTACTGTACCATATATACCTCCCTCCCTGCTGTACCATCTCTACCTCCCTACTGTACCATCTCTACCTCCCTCCCTCCCTGCTGTACCATCTATACCTCCCTCCCTGCTGTACCATCTATACCTCCCTCCCTGCTGTACCATCTCTACCTCCCCTACTGTACCATCTATACCTCCCTCCCTGCTGTACCATCTCTACCTCCCTGCTGTACCATCTATACCTCCCTCCCTGCTGTACCATCTATACTTCCCTGCTGTACCATCTCTGCTGTACCATCTCTACCTCCCTGCTGTACCATCTATACATCCCTCCCTCCTCCCCCCTGCTGTACCATCTATACCTCCCTCCCTGCTGTACCATCTATACCTCCCTGCTGTACCATCTCTACCTCCCTACTGTACCATATATGCCTCCCTGCTGTACCATCTCTACCTCCCTCCCTGCTGTACCATCTCTACCTCCCTCCCTGCTGTACCATCTATACCTCCCTCCCTGCTGTACCATCTATACCTCCCTCCCTGCTGTACCATCTATACCTCCCTGCTGTACCATCTATACCTCCCTCCCTCCCTGCTGTACCATCTATACCTCCCTCCCTGCTGTACCATCTATACCTCCCTCCCTGCTGTACCATCTATACCTCCCTCCCTGCTGTACCATCTCTACCTCCCTCCCTGCTGTACCATCTATACCTCCTCCTGCAGTACCATCTATACCTCCCTCCCTGCTGTACCATCTCTATCTCCCTGCTGTACCATCTATACCTCCCTCCCTGCTGTACCATCTCTACCTCCCTCCCTGCTGTACCATCTATACCATCCCTCCCTCCCTGCTGTACCATCTATACCTCCCTCCCTGCTGTACCATCTCTACCTCCCTACTCCCCCTGCTGTACCATCTCTACCTCCCTCCCTGCTGTACCATCTATACCTCCCTCCCTGCTGTACCATCTATACCTCCCTCACTGCTGTACCATCTATACCTCCCTCCCTGCTGTACCATCTATACCTCCCTACCTGCTGTACCATCTCTACCTCCCTACTGTACCATATATACCTCCCTCCCTGCTGTACCATCTCTACCTCCCTACTGTACCATCTCTACCTCCCTCCCTGCTGTACCATCTATACCTCCCCTCCCTGCTGTACCATCTATACCTCCCTCCCTGCTGTACCATCTCCCTCCCTACTGTACCATCTATACCTCCCTCCCATCTGCTGTACCATCTCTACCTCCCTCCCTGCTGTACCATCTCTACCTCTGCTGTACCATCTCTACCTCCCTCCCTACTGTACCATCTATACCTCCTCCCTGCTGTACCATCTACAACTCCCTCCCTGCTGTACCATCTCTACCTCCCTGCTGTACCATCTCTACCTCCCTCCCTGTTGTACCATCTATACCTCCCTCCCTGCTGTACCATCTATACCTCCCTCCCTGCTGTACCATCTATACCTCCCTCCCTGCTGTACCCTCTATACCTCCCTCCCTGCTGTACCATCTATACCTCCCTCCCTGCTGTACCATCTATACCTCCCTCCCTGCTGTACCATCTATACCTCCCTCCCTGCTGTACCATCTATACCTCCCTCCCTACTGTACCATCTATACCTC
Organism: Oncorhynchus masou masou; assembly: GCF_036934945.1. Taxonomy (NCBI): domain Eukaryota; kingdom Metazoa; phylum Chordata; class Actinopteri; order Salmoniformes; family Salmonidae; genus Oncorhynchus; species Oncorhynchus masou. The sequence continues at coordinate 38,641,531 of NC_088225.1, forward strand.
CCTCCCTGCTGTACCATCTATACCTCCCTCCCTGCTGTACCATCTATACCTCCCTCCCTGCTGTACCATCTATACCTCCCTCCCTGCTGTACCCTCTACCTCCCTCCCTGCTGTACCATCTCTACCTCCCTCCCTGCTGTACCATCTATACCTCCCTCCCTGCTGTACCATCTATACCTCCCTCCTGCTGTACCATCTCTACCTCCCTACTGTACCATCTATACCTCCCTCCCTGCTGTACCATCTCTACCTCCCTCCCTGCTGTACCATCTATACCTCCCTCCCTGCTGTACCATCTATACCTCCCTCCCTGCTGTACCATCTCTACCTCCCTACTGTACCATCTATACCTCCCTCCCTGCTGTACCATCTATACCTCCCTCCCCATGCTGTACCATCTATACCTCCCTCCCTGCTGTACCATCTATACCTCCCTCCCTGCTGTACCATCTATACCTACCATCCCCTCCCTACTGTACCATCTATACCTCCCTCCCTGCTGTACCATCTATACCTCCCTCCCTGCTGTACCATCTATACCTCCCTCCTGCTGTACCATCTATACCTCCCTCCCTGCTGTACCATCTATACCTCCCTCCCTGCTGTACCATCTATACCTCCTCCCTCCCTGCTGTACCATCTATACCTCCTCCCTGCTGTACCATCTATACCTCCCTCCCTGCTGTACCATCTATACCTCCCTCCCTGCTGTACCATCTATACCTCCCTCCCTGCTGTACCATCTATACTCCCTACCTCCTGCTGTACCATCTCTATCCCTCCCTACTGTACCATCCCTCCCTCCCTGCTGTACCATCTATCCCTCCCTGCTGTACCATCTCTACCTCCCTGCTGTACCATCTCTACCTCCCTCCCTGCTGTACCATCTATACCTCCCTCCCTGCTGTACCATCTATACCTCCCCTCCCTGCTGTACCATCTATACCTCCCTCCCTGCTGTACCATCTATACCTCCCTCCCTGCTGTACCATCTATACCTCCCTCCCTGCTGTACCATCTATACCTCCCTCCCTGCTGTACCATCTATACCTCCCTCCTGCTGTACCATCTATACCTCCTCCCTGCTGTACCATCTATACCTCCCTCCCTGCTGTACCATCTATACCTCCCTCCCTGCTGTACCATCTATACCTCCCTCCCTGCTGTACCATCTATACCTCCCTCCCTGCTGTACCATCTATACCTCCTCCCTGCTGTACCATCTCTACCTCCCTCCCTGCTGTACCATCTATACCTCCCTCCCTGCTGTACCATCTCTACCTCCCTCCCTGCCATCTCTACCTCCCTACTGTACCATCTATACCTCCCTCCCTGCTGTACCATCTATACCTCCCTCCCTGCTGTACCATCTCTACCTCCCTCCCTGTGTACCATCTATACCTCCCTCCCTGCTGTACCATCTCTACCTCCCCATCTATACACTACTGTACCATCTATACCTCCTCCCTGCTGTACCATCTATACCTCCCTCCCTGCTGTACCATCTATACCTCCCTCCCTGCTGTACCATCTATACCTCCCTCCCTGCTGTACCATCTATACCTCCCTCCCTGCTGTACCATCTATACCTCCCTACCTGCTGTACCATCTCTACCTCCCTACTGTACCATATATACCTCCCTCCCTGCTGTACCATCTCTACCTCCCTACTGTACCATCTCTACCTCCCTCCCTGCTGTACCATCTATACCTCCCTCCCTGCTGTACCATCTATACCTCCCTCCCTGCTGTACCATCTCTACCTCCCTACTGTACCATCTATACCTCCTCCCTGCTGTACCATCTCTACCTCCCTGCTGTACCATCTCTACCTCCCTCCCTACTGTACCATCTATACCTCCCTCCCTGCTGTACCATCTACACCTCCCTCCCTGCTGTACCATCTCTACCTCCCTGCTGTACCATCTCTACCTCCCTCCCTATTGTACCATCTATACCTCCCTCCCTGCTGTACCATCTATACCTCCCTCCCTGCTGTACCATCTATACCTCCCTCCCTGCTGTACCATCTATACCTCCCTCCCTGCTGTACCATCTATACCTCCCTCCCTGCTGTACCATCTATACCTCCCTCCCTGCTGTACCATCTATACCTCCCTCCTGCTGTACCATCTATACCTCCTCCCTACTGTACCATCTATACCTCGCTCCCTGCTGTACCATCTATACCTCCCTCCCTGCTGTACCATCTATACCTCCCTCCCTGCTGTACCATCTATACCTCCCTCCCTGCTGTACCCTCTCTACCTCCCTCCCTGCTGTACCATCTCTACCTCCCTCCCTGCTGTACCATCTATACATCCCTCCCTGCTGTACCATCTATACCTCCCTCCCTGCTGTACCATCTCTACCTCCCTACTGCACCATCTATACCTCCCTCCCTGCTGTACCATCTCTACCTCCTCCCTGCTGTACCATCTATACCTCCCTCCCTGCTGTACCATCTATACCTCCCTCCCTGCTGTACCATCTCTACCTCCCTACTGTACCATCTATACCTCCCTCCCTGCTGTACCATCTCTACCTCCCTCCCTGCTGTACCATCTATACCTCCCCCTCCCTGCTGTACCATCTATACCTCCCTCCCTGCTGTACCATCTATACCTCCCTCCCTGCTGTACCATCTCTACCTCCCTCCCTGCTGTACCATCTCTACCTCCCTCCCTGCTGTGCCATCTATACCTCCCTCCCCTGCTGTACCATCTCTACCTCCCTCCCTGCTGTACCATCTATACCTCCCTCCCTGCTGTACCATCTATACCTCCCTCCCTGCTGTACCATCTCTACCTCCCTACTGTACCATCTATACCTCCCTCCCTGCTGTACCATCTATACATCCCTCCCTGCTGTACCATCTATACCTCCCTCCCTGCTGTACCATCTATACCTCCCTACCTGCTGTACCATCTCTACCTCCCTACTGTACCATCTATACCTCCCTCCCTGCTGTACCATCTCTACCTCCCTACTGTACCATCTCTACCTCCCTCCCTGCTGTACCATCTATACCTCCCTCCCTGCTGTACCATCTATACCTCCCTCCCCTGCTGTACCATCTCTACCTCCCTACTGTACCATCTATACCTCCCTCCCTGCTGTACCATCTCTACCTCCCTGCTGTACCATCTCTACCTCCTCCCTACTGTACCATCTATACCTCCCTCCCTGCTGTACCATCTACACCTCCCTCCCTGCTGTACCATCTCTACCTCCCTGCTGTACCATCTCTACCTCCCTCCCTATTGTACCATCTATACCTCCTGCCCTGCTGTACCATCTATACCTCCTCCCTGCTGTACCATCTATACCTCCCTCCCTGCTGTACCATCTATACCTCCCTCCCTGCTGTACCATATATACCTCCCTCCCTGCTGTACCATCTATACCTCCTCCCTGCTGTACCATCTATACCTCCCTCCCTGCTGTACCATCTATACCTCCCTCCCTACTGTACCATCTATACCTCGCTCCCTGCTGTACCATCTATACCTCCCTCCCTGCTGTACCATCTATACCTCCCTCCCTGCTGTACCATCTATACCTCCCTCCCTGCTGTACCCTCTCTACCTACCTCCCTGCTGTACCATCTCTACCTCCCTCCCTGCTGTACCATCTATACCTCCTCCCTGCTGTACCATCTATACCTCCCTCCCTGCTGTACCATCTCTACCTCCCTACTGTACCATCTATACCTCCCTCCCTGCTGTACCATCTCTACCTCCCTCCCTGCTGTACCATCTATACCTCCCTCCCTGCTGTACCATCTATACCTCCCTCCCTGCTGTACCATCTCTACCTCCCTACTGTACCATCTATACCTCCTCCCTGCTGTACCATCTCTACCTCCCTCCCTGCTGTACCATCTATACCTCCCTCCCTGCTGTACCATCTATACCTCCCTCCCTGCTGTACCATCTATACCTCCTCCCTGCTGTACCATCTCTACCTCCCTCCCTGCTGTACCATCTATACCTCCCTCCCTGCTGTACCATCTCCCTCCCTCCCTGCTGTACCATCTCTACCTCCCTCCCTGCTGTACCATCTATACCTCCCTCCCTGCTGTACCATCTATACCTCCCTCCCTGCTGTACCATCTCTACCTCCCTCCCCCTGCTGTACCATCTCTACCTCCCTCCTGCTGTACCATCTATACCTCCCTGCTGTACCATCTATACCTCCTTGCTGTACCATCTCTACCTCCCTGCTGAACCATCTCTACCTCCCTGCTGTACCATCTATACATCCCTGCTGTACCATCTATACCTCCCTGCTGTACCATCTCTACCTCCCTCCCTGCTGTACCATCTATACTTCCCTGCTGTACCATCTATACCTCCCTGCTGTACCATCTATACCTCCCTGCTGTCCCATCTCTACCTCCTCCCTGCTGTACCATCTATACCTCCCTGCTGTACCATCTATACCTCCCTGCTGTACCATCTATACCTCCCTGCTGTACCATCTCTACCTCCCTCCCTGCTGTACCATCTATACCTCCCTGCTGTACCATCTATACCTCCCTCCCTGCTATACCATCTATACCTCCCTCCCTGCTGTACCATCTATACCTCCCTGCTGTACCATCTCTACCTCCCTCCCTGCTGTACCATCTATACCTCCTCCCTGCTGTACCATCTATACCTCCTGCTGTACCATCTCTACCTCCCTCCCTGCTGTACCATCTCTACCTCCCTCCCTGCTGTACCATCTATACCTCCCTCCCTGCTGTACCATCTATACCTCCCTCCCTGCTGTACCATCTCTACCTCCCTCCCTGCTGTACCATCTCTACCTCCCTCCCTGCTGTACCATCTCTACCTCCCTGCTGTACCATCTATACCTCCTTGCTGTACCATCTCTACCTCCCTGCTGAACCATCTCTACCTCCCTGCTGTACCATCTATACATCCCTGCTGTACCATCTATACCTCCCTGCTGTACCATCTCTACCTCCCTCCCTGCTGTACCATCTCTACCTCCCTACTGTACCATCTATACCTCCCTCCCTGCTGTACCATCTATACATCCCTCCCTGCTGTACCATCTATACCTCCCTCCCTGCTGTACCATCTATACCTCCCTCCCTGCTGTACCATCTATACCTCCCTCCCTGCTGTACCATCTATACCTCCCTCCCTGCTGTACCATCTCTACCTCCCCTCCCTGCTGTACCATCTATACCTCCCTCCCTGCTGTACCATCTATACCTCCCTCCCTGCTGTACCATCTATACCTCCCTCCCTGCTGTACCATCTATACCTCCCTCCCTGCTGTACCATCTCTACCTCCCTCCCTGCTGTACCATCTCTACCTCCCTCCCTGCTGTACCATCTATACCTCCCTGCTGTACCATCTATACCTCCCTGCTGTACCATCTCTACCTCCCTGCTGAACCATCTCTACCTCCCTGCTGTACCATCTATACATCCCTGCTGTACCATCTATACCTCCCTGCTGTACCATCTCTACCTCCCTCCCTGCTGTACCATCTATACTTCCCTGCTGTACCATCTATACCTCCCTGCTGTACCATCTATACCTCCCTGCTGTCCCATCTCTACCTCCCTGCTGTACCATCTATACCTCCCTGCTGTACCATCTATACCTCCCTGCTGTACCATCTATACCTCCCTGCTGTACCATCTCTACCTCCCTGCTGTACCATCTCTACCTCCCTCCCTGCTGTACCATCTATACCTCCCTGCTGTACCATCTATACCTCCCTCCCTGCTATACCATCTATACCTCCCTCCCTGCTGTACCATCTATACCTCCCTGCTGTACCATCTCTACCTCCCTCCCTGCTGTACCATCTATACCTCCCTGCTGTACCATCTCTACCTCCCTCCCTGCTGTACCATCTCTACCTCCCTCCCTGCTGTACCATCTATACCTCCCTCCCTGCTGTACCATCTATACCTCCCTCCCTGCTGTACCATCTCTACCTCCCTCCCTGCTGTACCATCTCTACCTCCCTCCCTGCTGTACCATCTCTACCTCCCTGCTGTACCATCTATACCTCCTTGCTGTACCATCTCTACCTCCCTGCTGAACCATCTCTACCTCCCTGCTGTACCATCTATACATCCCTGCTGTACCATCTATACCTCCCTGCTGTACCATCTCTACCTCCCTCCCTGCTGTACCATCTATACTTCCCTGCTGTACCATCTCTACCTCCCTGCTGTACCATCTATACCTCCCTGCTGTACCATCTATACCTCCCTGCTGTACCATCTATACCTCCCTGCTGTCCCATCTCTACCTCCCTGCTGTACCATCTATACCTCCCTGCTGTACCATCTATACCTCCCTGCTGTACCATCTATACCTCCCTGCTGTACCATCTCTACCTCCCTGCTGTACCATCTATACCTCCCTCCCTGCTGTACCATCTATACTTCCCTGCTGTACCATCTCTACCTCCCTGCTGTACCATCTATACATCCCTGCTGTACCATCTATACCTCCCTGCTGTACCATCTCTACCTCCCTCCCTGCTGGACCATCTATACTTCCCTGCTGTACCATCTCTACCTCCCTGCTGTACCATCTATACCTCCCTGCTGTACCATCTATACCTCCCTGCTGTACCATCTATACCTCCCTGCTCTACCATCTATACCTCCCTGCTGTACCATCTATACCTCCCTGCTCTCTACCTTCATGTACCCCATCTCCTCTCCTCCCTCCTCTCCCTCCCTCCCATCATCCCCCTGTATCTCCTCTCCCATCTCCTCCTTCCCTTCACGCTGTACCCATCTCCTCTCCTCATCTCCTTCACGCCCCCATCTCCTCTCCTCTCCTCTCATCTCCTTCACGTCCCCATCTCCTCTCCTCCTCTCCTCACGCCCCCATCATCTCCTTCACGTCCCCATCTCTTCTACCATCTCCTCTCCTCTCATCTCCTTCACGTCCCCATCTCTTCTCCTCTCCTCTCCTCTCATCTCCTTCACGTCCCCATCTCTTCTCCTCCTCCCTCTCCTCTCATCTCCTTCACGTCCCCATCTCCTCTCCTCTCCCTTCACGTCTCCATCTCCTCTCAAATCAAATCAAATTTATTTATATAGCCCTTCGTACATCAGCTGATATCTCAAAGTGCTGTACAGAAACCCAGCCTAAAACCCCAAACAGCAAGCAATGCAGGTGTAGGAGCACGGTGGTTAGGAAAACTCCCTAGAAAGGCCAAAACCTAGGGAAGAAACCTAGAGAGGAACCAGGCTATGTGGGGTGGCCAGTCCTCTTCTGGCTGTGCCGGGTGGAGATTATAACAGAACATGGCCAAGATGTTCTAATGTTCATAAATGACCAGCATGGTCGAATAATAATAAGGTAGAACAGTTGAAACTGGAGCAGCAGCACGGCCAGGTGGACTGGGGACAGCAAGGAGTCATCATATCAGGTAGTCCTGGGGCATGGTCCTAGGGCTCAGGTCCTCCGAGAGAGAGAAGAAGAGAATTAGAGAACGCACACTTAGATTCACACAGGACACCGAATTGGACAGGAGAAGTACTCCAGATATATCAAACTGACCCCAGCCCCCCGACACATAAACTACTGCAGCATAAATACTGGAGGCTGAGACAGGAGGGGTCAGGAGACACTGTGGCCCCACCCGAGGACATCCCCGGACAGGGCCAAACAGGAAGGATATAACCCCACCCACTTTGCCAAAGCACAGCCCCCACACCACTGGAGGGATATCTTCAACCACCAACTTACCATCCTGAGACAAAGCTGAGTATAGCCTGCAAAGATCTCCGCCATGGCACAACCCAAGGGGGGGGGGCCAACCCAGACAGGATGACCACATCAGGGAATCAACCCACTCAGGTGACGCACCCCTTCCAGGGACGGCATGAGAGAGCCCCAGTAAGCCAGTGACTCAGCCCCTGTAATAGGGTTAGAGGCAGAGAATCCCAGTGGAAAGAGGGAAACGGCCAGGCAGAGACAGCAAGGGCGGTTCGTTGCTCCAGAGCCTTTCCGTTCACCTTCCCACTCCTGGGCCAGACTACACTCAATCATATGACCCACTGAAGAGATGAGTCTTCAGTAAAGACTTAAAGGTTGAGACCGAGCTTGCGTCTCTGACATGGGTAGGCAGACCGTTCCATAAAAATGGAGCTCTATAGGAGAAAAGCCCTGCCTCCAGCTGTTTGCTTAGAAATTCTAGGGACAATTAGGAGGCCTGCGTCTTGTGACCGTAGCGTACGTAGGTATGTACGGCAAGACCAAATCAGAGAGATAGGTAGGAGCAAGCCCATGTAATGCTTTGTAGGTTAGCAGTAAAACCTTGAAATCAGCCCTTGCT